>NW_016811065.1:1543824-1575880 GCF_001698545.2 Rhinopithecus bieti
ATATATATATATATATTGTGTGTGTGTGGATATATATATATATTTCCATTAGTTTTCCTCCAACTCTTTTTTTACTTCCAAATTCTGGCCTTTTCCTGCTATATCGCTCCTAAATGCTATCAGGGCAACTCCTGAAGCAGATTTCTACAGCCTCCCTTTCTGGCTTAGGGCAACTCATGATCCTCTCTGCCTCTGTTTCCCATCAGAAAGAAAGACAGAAATAGTTATTATGCTCATCCAACAAAAAGGAAATTAATGGTTGATTAGATGCCTGTTCAACACAGTGAGGATGAAAACCAGTCTTCATGGTGAATTATTGAACTAAGGGGCCAACTTACAGTGCAGCTATGTCTACACAAAGCCAAGCATACAGTCAATTCATCCAAAAAAAAATACAGTTTAGCAACAGGAAAAATGAAATTAGCAGATCAAGACTGTGCAGACAAAATAAAATGAAGAAGTGAATGTCAACACAATAGCACAGTTATAGTCCTGGCAGAGTTTACAAACTTAAAGAAAGGAGTAAGAATGAGACTTCTGGTGCTCACTATCAGAAAAGTAGATGTTCTGTCAAATATGCAAAAGTAGATTCATTACATTTGTGTGAGAGTACACGTTTCTCTCTTTCTTCTGATATTTCTATTTTTAGAATTCAAATTTAAAATGAAAATAAGAAAAAAAGAAAGCTAGTATCCAAAGAACTGAGTTACACCCCAGCCCAGGATATTAAAAAGAAACACTTCCTTTGGTAAGTCTGGCATATAACATATTATAATGCAGTCATTCAACATGACTTAGTATCATATTTGATGAATTAAATATTACCTTATTTTCTACAGGGCACAAAGTATATTGAGATGTATTTTATCTATGGAGAGTTCTACATAACGAAATTCATTTGGTGTTCACACTGATTTTTCCACATCCTCTTTAATACTGTGGCAAAACAATCAGAAAATCCTCTTTAAAATGTGTAATCTTTTTACTCTTTAGGTAGCAGTTGTTGATTATCATTGAAGTGTGTATGTATCAACTGCGCTTTTAGGAAATGTCATTTTAATGTCCTGTATCATTCTTGGATTTATGTTTTCATCATAAGTACTTGCAATATTATTATGTTGTAACATTTAGAGCCTATAAACTCTAAAACTGCATTGTTTTCGTAACTACTGATTCAGTAGAGTAGAAGAAGAGATAATAACTTATGAGTAATTTATCACTCTATTAAGAATAAACTACAATTAAAATTATAGATCTTAATTAATAACTTATTAAGTCTCCCACTCACCCTAAAAGAATTAGTCCCAAGAGGTAGACAAAGGAAGCATTCTTGAAAACAAATTGGAAAGTATAGTTTTGTGAACTGAGTCCTGAACCCCAGGAATGAACGCTTGCAGCTGCAACATGAACTGTTTTCTGTTACCTTAAATACTACTGGGCCATATGGCGTATTTTTGAGGACCTGCTATTTTAAAATGTTCTGCTCATATTTTATGCGATTCCATATGTCTCATCCTTACTTCAGAGTTTCTATTCATTTCCATAAAAATAAGATCTTTGTTTTACAAGTGCTCATTTTTCCCTGTCCCTTCATCCCTATTATGGCCACAAACCTCCACTTGGGTTCTTACAGCCACTCTAGGACCAGCTGATTGTGGCAAGACGAATAGAGAATTATTTGGAAGAAGAAACTTCAGTGGCAGATGATCCGTGGGGCTGCAAAGCTCCTGTTTCCCTTGCTCATTCCAACGACCTAGTGTGGAGGATAATAAACCTGACATTGGTGTTGAACTATTTCAAAATGAATCAAATATTGGCAGAAATCATTGGTGAAACCCTGAAGGAAGTACTGAAGGAAGATATAATTTGGTTAACCAAAAATTAACCAAAATGTACTTTCTGTAAAAGAGAGCTGCCCATAGTTGGGGTTGACTTCGAGCAATTATCCAAACAAAACAGTTGGAGCCTGTGTTGGCAACTAAGTAGTGTTTGCATAAAGTAGAGGGAGAAGACAAATATGCATGAAAATTAAATTTAGGCCTCTGGGACCACCATTTTGGGGCCATAGAAGAACTGATTTCATGTTCACAGCTGGAACTGGTGTTGGCAGGCAGGCCTTATTCATGGGCAGAGAGAAGGACTCCCTTTTTGAGGGACGTTCTTGTGGCAAAGCAAGAACAGAAGCGCTGAAAACATCTGATGCTTACAGACCTTAAGCTCTGCGTCCCCACACTGCTCAGATCTGGCATCCAACCACAGAAGTCTCTACCAATAAATAATTATGTGACTCAAAGTGCATGTGCCTGCCCAACTACAGGTTCTCTCTCGCATCATCAGCCTCCCAGACTGCTTTTGACCGCTTTACTATTTAGAGGGTAGCAAGTACGGCTAAGCAAACAGCCAGTATTCTGGATGACAAGAGGGCTGAGTCTTGCAATACTAAGGGTGAAGGTCATGGTATTATGCTGAAGCTGTCTTGGGACAAGGTTCTTTGGATCCTTTAGTAGCCATAAGTGTGTGCTTTAGCAAGCGTTTGTCAACAGTTCTCTCAGCATGGTTGTCTTGGCATCTGTGGCGGTGGCTTGCAATATTGGCCCCGATTCTTCACCCTTCCTTTGCACTGTGACATTGCCCCATATTAAGATAGAGCTTGTTTTCCTCCTCCTTAATCTGGGCTGGATTTGTGGCTTCTTTTGCCCAATAGAATATGGCAGAAATGATATGGAGGGCTTCCTATGACAACTTAAAGCATGGAGAATGAGCAAAACTTAACCTGATGAATCAGAGAAAAATGAACAATAGCATCCTAAGACAAGAAAGAGTACATTGTACTCAATAATAATAATATTTATTGGACACTCATGATGTGCCAGGAACAGTTCAAACTATTTTACTTGTATTGATGAATTTAATTTCCTCACAAGAACTTGATGAGGTTATCATTACCCTCAATTTTTTCAAATAAAGAAAACAAGGCCCATGGTGGTTAAGAATCTTGGCTAATGTCTTACTAATTGGCAAAGTCAGGATTCAAACACAAGACGATTGGGCTTCAGAACCAATATTCTTTCGCCATTATATTATGGGGCTCTTGACAGAATTGGAAGAAGCTCAGCAGGACAAGATCAGCTTGCCAAAGGTAAAAGCCAGGACTTCTGCAATAACCTCACAACCAAGGTCCAGTGGCCACTCATAGACTCCTTAGTCTATTCTCCTTAGAGCCACCAGGGAGATCCTTTTAAAAGTTAAATCAGATCCTGTTACTTCCTCATTCAAGGCCTTCCAATGGCTTCCCATTACACTAACAGAAAAATTAAGATTTATTTTTATGGTCACAAGGCCCTACATGATCTAGCCCCTTCCTACCTCTCTACTTACATACCTTACCACCCTCTGCCTTTTGCACTCCACTCCAGCCACAGTGGCGTTCTTCCTGCTTCTTGACTGCTCCAAGTTTGTTCCTCCCCAGGTTCCATGCTTTTGTTGTTCCCTCTGCTTAGAATGCTATTTTCCCAGACATTGACATTGGCTCAATCTTCTTGTCTCCTTCAAGCCGCAGAAAACGTATGTCCTCAGAGAGGCCTTCCTTGGTCATCTTTTCTAAAATGACACCTCTGAACTGCACTGCTCTTTCCTTACCCTGATCCTGATTTACTTTTATTCATAAGACTTAGCATTGCCTAAAATTGTATTAGTTTGTTTACTTGTTTACTGTCTAGCTACTACACTAGAATGTATGCTCCATAAGGCAAGATCCTTGGTATTTTTGTTTACTGCCTAGACCAGTGTCCAGTATATTAAAAGCACTCAATAAATACTGCTAGAAATTGTTTTATTTTAAAAGTTTCAAAAATTTGGAACATGAATCAATAACAGAATGCCCAAAGTAGGACATGTAGGAGTATAAGAAATAGTTACATTCCTGGCAGGGAGGGGAAGAGGTAGGGGCAGTGCGGATGGAAGCCGAAGATCTCAGGTTCCTGGAATACTCAGGCTGGGGCCTTCGGGATTCTCCTGTCCCCTCCCTACCCCCATGCCTCGGGTTTCTCCCTAAAGAAGTGGTATTTAAGCTTCAGTGAACAAGAGTACAGCTTTCGTGTCAGAACCTCTTGGGTAAGAGGCCCCAAGCATGATTCTGATCCAGGTGTTCTGGGCATAGGGTTGCAAATTTAACAAATAAAACTATATAGGAAACCAAATTAAACTTGAATTTCAGAAAAGCCATGAATATATTACATGTGACATACTGATACAAAAAATCTAAATAATAGACTATTTTATATCTGAAAACACTGTCTGTGGACCACACTTGGAGAAAAATTATATAAAAGGAAGAAGTGATATTCAGTCTGGAGAAAGTAAGGTTGGTTGAGGAAAGGTAATGATTTATAGTGACATACAAATATACAAAGAAAAAGAACCTCTAGTCTCTGCTGCTCTAGAGGACAGAACTAAGACCAGGTGTTGAAGTCACCAGATAATGCATTTTGATTCTCTGGAGAAAGATAATATTTACCATACATACAGGTAGGCCATGGTGGAATGGGTTACCTCTCACAGCATCTATCTCTAGGAGTATGTAAGCCATATTGTTAAAATAATTGAATGAACATTGAAGAAGGGAGTCTGTTCTGGTAGAGAATGGAAATGTCAATTCCAAAGACATTTTCAACACTAGAAATTCAGTATCTGGGAAGGAGTAAGAACAGACCTCCTCTGTATTAAACAGGACTCCATTCATTGCAAGTAACCAGAATCCAACTCAAATGGGCTTGAGCAAAAAATTGAGTTTGTTATTTTGCACTGAAAATTCCAGGAAGATCTTGACTCAGGAATGGCTGAATTCAAGTGTGCAGAAGTGATATCACATTAGGATTGAGCTCCATCTCTCAGCACTATTTTTTCAGGTTGGCCTAATTCTCAAGCAGCCTCCTTCTTCTTGGTGATAAACGGTCACCAGTATTCCAGGTCAACATCATAACATGTTAGCAATCTCACCAGGGGAAAAATATCCCTCCTTTATCAATAGTTTCAGCAAAAATGCAGAGATAACATCTTATGGCCTGCCTTCAGATATCAACCCCTGAACCAATATCACAATACAGGGAGAACTAAATGCTCTAATAGGACTCATTTAAGTTATGTACTCATTTTATTGCTGGAAATTAGGAGTAGGCTTAGCCTCACCCAAGTTATAGGAACTGAGAGTCGGGGAGGAGGGAGATGTTACTTGAAAAAAAAAAAAGAAATATTAATTTCTGAGCAGATAAAAGTAACAGACTGTCCTATATCCAAATTCAATCTATGTCTGCTATATTAAATAGCATCATATAGGATAACAAGATTTTATTAAAGTCATCCTCATCCAGTACATCCTTCACCATTTCTTCAGCAAATTCTTCTTTCACAATAGGAAGATGCATCTCTTCTCCTCCCCCAAAACTCAATCCTTCCCACAAAGTTCAGTTCCATTGAGTGAAAGCATTTATTGAACAGAAAACATTTTTATTTTCTAGAAAGATAACCTTTCCAGTAAATACCAGTGGGCCATAGTGAAATGAATGACCTCTCAGAGCAGTGGTTTTCCATCTCCAGGAGTATGCAAGCCATGTTGTTGAAAGAAAGTTGAGGAAGGCAGTCTGTCTGGGTGAAAGTGGAAATGGCCTAATTCCAACAGTGGGAGTTCAATACCTTGAAAGGAGTGAGAGAATGCCTCCTCTGTATTCTTGAACGTTTCTGAATTTAAAATAATGATTGAGCCCCTACTCTGTTCCAGGTGCTATTTCAAATACTGGGGATATGAAGATAACTAAAGCACCGTTTCCGCCCTTCAGAATATCCTGATCTAGTGAGGGTGGAAATAAATTCAGAGGAGATGGTGACATGCAGTGATAAGCGCAGGGATGCAAGCATGCATTCAGAGCTATGGCAGTACGAGGAGGTGGCACATAACCCATCAGGGATACAGAGAAGGTTCTCATTTTACCCTTTTCATCATGCAGGGGCCATATGTTTCCATGAAAGTATTTTTAACATCTTGCAGCATGTCACCTTGCAGTTTCAACTGTTACTAAGAAAGTCCAGTGAGAACACATGGACACAGGGAGGGGAACATCACACACAAGGGCCTGTCAGGGGTGGGGAGCAAGGGAAGGGAGAGCATTAGGACAAATACCTAATGCACGTGGGGCTTAAAATCTAGACAACAGGTTGACAGGTACAGCAAACCCCCATGACACATGTATACCTATGTAACAAACCTGCATGTTCTTCACATGTATCCCAGAACTTAAAGTAAAATAAAAATTAAAATTAAAAAAAGAATTAAAAGTCTCGCTTGTGTGTTCAGAATATGGACTCAGGCCTGTTTAAAAAAAAAAAAAGAAAGAAAAAAAGTCCCAAAGAGACTAAACTAAATGATGCCGCTGCTCTTTACAAAACACAAAGGCTTTTAGTTTCTAATGATAGAAGCCTACATATTCATCATACAAAATTTGGCAAAGAAAAGACATGGAAAAGGGGAAAAGTACATAGCCACTATAAGCATTTTGTGCTATTTTATTTCAGCCTTCCTCCTTTCTATTGCTACAAATAGACAAATATTAATACAAAATTGTGATAAATCTATATTAATATTATATATATAAATTGTATGACACATATGTATATCCACTGACATAGCTGTATAATACATACAATAATACAGATAATTTCGTATTCTATTTTTCGCATCATTAGACATTTCCCATGCCAATACATATTCTTTGAAGATTTTTGGAGAGAGAAAAATGTTGTGGGACTTCCTTTGCTCATTTACTTCTCCAATTATAGAAGTATATGAAGTATAATTAGCAAGTAACCCTCACATAATTTTATAATATCTTTCTTCACATTCAGACCAACAGCAAGCATTATTATTTTTATAGTGTTTAACTGGGATTATATCAGTTATTTTTAATAATCTATTTAAAAGAATTTAATAAGCCTACCCAATTCCAGATGAACCTGTGTACAAAGGAATTGGCTCTTGGTTTTAGACACTGTATCTGTGTTAAATAACACTAATAATTGTCATATTGTTTTATCTTATTTTGCAAATTTAAGAATGAGGATGGAGTTCCATTGGAGGTAAGGGAATTGCTCCCAGGGGTACATAGGGAATTCTAACAGGATTAGTCTCATTAGTCTCAATAAATCCCTCAACGTTAAATTCTGGATAATCTGTGACCATTAGCTATAACCTGAAGTGGTTGGCTACTTGGGTTCAGAACATACAGGCAGTATATGGGACTGAATTTGTTTCAGATAGCTGGCCATGAAAAGCATGAGTCTATGTGAAAGGACAAAGGCCTTTGTCCACTATCACAAATCTTCTTAAATCTCTTGCTTTCCAGGAGTATTATTTTTTGGTGACCCTCTCTGTTCTAACTCCCCATAGAGCTTTACTTTTCACAAGCTATATCATCTTGAATTATAGCTCTCTATGTTCTTACCTGGGCTCTCTTGTTTGCAAGGATTATCTATATTTACCATAGCCTGTGAATTCCTTAGGGAAAGAGAATATGACTAATACATCATACCAACAGCTTCAAACACAGTTCTAACACACAGCAAATACTTGATAAGGCAAATGAAATTGAAGTCCACTACTGAATAAATATTTATCTCACAAAAGTACAGAAAGTAACCAAAGATAATCAGGGAGCCTAGAATGATATTCAAGACTCATAACTGCTAATTCATGCTAATTCCTTAATAAAATAAACCAATTCTCTACATAAAAGATATACAGATGCTCTTTGACTTATTATGAGGTGTATGCCAATAAACCCATCATAAGTTGAAAATATCCTGTCAAACTGCATTTAATATATCTAACTTACTGAACGTCACAGGTTAGCCTAGACTACCTTAAATGTGCTCTGAACACTTCCATTAGCCTACAGTTGAGCAATATCACCTAACACAAAGCCTATTCTATAACAAAGTGTTGAATAGCTTATGTCGTTTACTGAATATTGTATATTATATGTCAATATTGCCATAATTTCACTTCACCATAAAGTCAAAAAACTGTAAATCCAACCATCAGTAAAGTTGAGGACCGTCTACAGTACTTCATGATTAACCCTGATCCAATCATCAGCTACTTCAACTGCAAGGAATTATTCATTCATTTCTTCATTCCTTCATCAAATGTTTGAGTAACTGTTTTGTGGCAGAGACTGTGCAAGGTTCTGCTCTTGTCGACTTTACAGTCTGGTGAAAGGACATTAATTTTCACACACTGTCAAGAAGTAAAGGTAAAGCAAGTCCAGGGAGCTGAAGGGGAACAGAGGCAGAACATGTGGCCCCAGTTTACTCATGTAAAGGGTTGGCAAGAATTACAATGCAGAGGGAACTATGTCTTGAAGGACTGCAGGCTATAGAGACAATGTAAAATTGAACAAAACAACTCTGAGACCACGCAGCATGGGAGCCAGACACGGGACACCTCCCAGGAGGCGGGGCATTGTCAAGTGTGTCAGCAGCCTAGATACATGGAATTAAATAGATAAGGAGGGTATTTACAGTCATTTCCCACAAAGGGGAAGACACAGGATAGCAGTATGGGCAGGAAGCATGAACTCCTATGGAGAGTTAGAAGAAGGAAGAGTTGGTTCTATGCAATAGTGAGAACAGGGGAAAATGTACAGCAATGGAGCTGGGCTCTGGAGAATGGGGAGGACCTTGATTAATAGAAATTAGGAAAAGGGAATTCTAGTTAATATACAGAAGCAGAAATTAAGAGCATGACAACGAAAGTGGTTTGAGAAAAAGTATAAAGAAAGGAGGTGTAGAAAAAGAGAATGAAAAAGCAACATGAAACCATGTTCACAATGGGGAGTGATTGTTCACTGAGGACCTAAGAGCAGGCATCTGGACTTAGCACTTGACACACACTAGCTTGCTTAACCTTCACCATCATCCCATTTCACGCATAATGAAACTGAAGCTTTCTTTGAAAGTAACTTGCTCCAAGTTCATAAAGTAAGTGGTATCCTGTCCAGCACACTCACCATGTAAATTGATTCCCAAAGGCATAAGTCAGGGTGGTAGAATTGGGTGTTTGAGCCAATTTCTTAGACAGTGAAGTGCAGAGTAGATTGGGGATTTGAAATGGGAGACTGAGAACAGCACAGAGATGTTGCTGACACACCCATTTTAAGAGTCCTCAACAAACCAGCTGTAATACCACCCGAGTCTTAATGCTGTGACCGTGTTTGATTTTCTTGAATAGCACTCATCCTTATCTGAAAACATTTTGGTTATGAGTTTGTCTGTCTCCATTCAATAAGAGCTTCTTAAAGGAAAGATTGTGTCTAGATAGTCTGCCAATGTATCCTCAGTAATGCCTGTCCCGGGCTATGTACTGGGTTGAATTGTGTCCCCACAAAAGATATGTAAAGGTCTCAACTGCTGGTACCTGTGAATGTGACCTTATTTGGAAATAGTGTCCTTACAGATGTAATTAAGATGTAAGTAATCTACAGCCCATGGACCAAATCCAGTCCACCAACGTCCTGCAAATCCTAACATATTTACTATCTTGACCTTTACAGAAAAAGTTTGCTGACCCTGGATTAGCAGGTCTGCCCCTCTGTTTTGAGAATCAAATGAACATTTAGGAAGCCACTTTAAACTGTGTAACACATAAGCCGAAGGCTTAGTACACAAAGAGAAGAATTTCAGATAGTAAGCAATGAAGATGAAAAATGCCGATTATGCTTGTCTCGTCGGGCATTTTAAAAAAACAAATGGCACAAATTTGAGAACAGAGTGATGAACTTACGCCTAATAACAATCTGAGCAGGTTCTACATCTCATTACCCCAACCTCTAATGCTGCCACATTTTTCCTTCAGAAAGGAGGCAGTATAATAGAGTGATTGAGATAATGAACTTTGAAATCAGACAGACCTAGTTTTGAATTGCTTCTCCATTCCTTATTGGCTATCTGACTTTGAGCAAGTTAGTTACTCTCTCTGGGCCTCAATGTCCACATGTGTGGTTGTGATGGTTACATGAGATCATATGTATAGTTTTTATAGAGTATTTGTTACATAGCAAATGCTCAATAAATGTCAGTCATTATTGCTATTGTCAGAAAACTAGAATTTTACCTGACTTTAATTCACATAATAAGGAACTATAAAGTTCACTCTTTAGAAAACACAGCTTTAATTTTCCAAATAGTTAAATTATATTAGACTTACTGAAAGTTAAAATCAATTTCAGAAGCAAGGAAGAAACCAAGAAGAATAAAACCATTTTTTCCCTTTGTAGCTATAGCAGGTAAACTGTGCGCTGGCTCTAAAAACTCGGAACATCACATCCAAGACGAGTTGAAAAATTATCAAGGTCAGGGTCCCCTTTCAATATTATCTGGTTGTACTAGAACCAAATTTTCAGAGATAGAATTTTGAAATGTAAAAAGATTTTTTTAAAAAAAAGGCCTGTAATTCTTCAATCAAGCCACTTTGCTTTCAAAAGCACACAGTATGTGAGTCACTGTCGTAAGTATCCAAGACACTCATTTCTTTGTGGGGAGTTAGCTTTGGAAATCAATATCCAGAGTTAAGACCATGAACAATGCCTCATATTTACTACAAGAGGCAGAGTTATAACAGCAGCATAAGTACCTGCCTGGGGCTATCACTTCAGTGCCCTAACTTCAAGCGCTCCTTCTTAATTAAAATTTAAGTTGCTGAGTGTGAACAATTTTAGCTTAATCTGTACTTTTATGCATATGAATGCTGAGTTAATTTCTAATTGGCAACTTTCACCTCCTTTTCCATATTGTTTCTTTTGGGACAACGTAAAATCCAAAAAGCATCCAAGTTGTGCCTGTACAATGTTCATATTACTTCCAACTTTGCTGCATCAGAACCTCTGAAGAAGAAAAAAACTACAATAACCCACAAAAACTCATTCAGGAGGTTGGCGTATTCTGAGTTTAAACCAGCTCTTATCTGAACTTGCCTATGTGAGATTTACAAACAGGAAGAGAATAAGGAGTAATTTAAATTTTAATTTAAAAACCCCTCTATTTTCTTATCCCTTATCAAACTGCCAGCATTTTTCCTACTGACAATGAGCAAGTGTCATTGGCATAGACCAGACCCTACCCAAAACCAAGGAATCTCTTTCATCTAAAACCCTGATCCCTTTAATAAACAAAATACGAAAAGGCAGTCAAAATTACGCTGTGGCTTTATAAAAGAAGGCAGGGAAATCCTCCGAGTACAATCCCCTACTTGTTATTTTCACATACCATGTGACTTCAAGTCATTCTGAAGGATAAAGAGACAGGGCTGCCACTAGATCCCAGCCACGATTTCTCCTGCGTTCCCAGCCCCAGCCCATCTGTTCTCCAGAGGCCACGTGAATGGCATATGTCAAGAGAGTCAGAGCTGTGCAAACTGCCCAAAGAAATCGCTCGGCCAACTTCCCTTTGCTTCCACGGCTTCAGCAATTGTTGCTGAGCCAACCACCATATGGCGAATAATTAGTTTTTCGACCCCACTCAAGAAAAATGTCCGCTTCATTGCCAAGCGTTAGCAATATGTGTGTTAATGAACAGTGGGAGTTGAATGCCTATACATTAACAAAAGTTCTGAATTTTTTTTTTCTTTTCCAGCTTCAAACTCTGTTCTCTCTTTTGCTTTGCCCCCTTTCAAGTAGGTGACAGTCTGGAGTCCATAGCATTTAGGAGTAAACTGTATGTTTTGTTGCTTTGTTTTTATTTTTATTTCTGTGTTTTATGAGAGGCTGGAATCCAACGGGAGATGCCCAGTTTTAACAGCCAAATGTCTTTCTTTTAACAAAATATCTTTAAACTTCTTTTGCTCAAAATGATGAATTCAGTCCATATAAAGATCAGGACATCAGAGTTGAGCAACAGAGTGCTTTCTGCCATTGATGCATAAAAGGAGAGTATAAATTTATAGTAATAACATTAGTGCCTGCGCTCAAGCAGGATGGACCCTTTTGGCCTCTTTAAATAAACACTTACCTCCACACTCCAATGGAAAATACGTAGGATGCTTTTAGCATAAAGATTTAAGAACCCAGTTAAGGCTTCAAGTTCACTATCCCAAGAATAGAAGCCTTAATAGGCAGATAATTGCTCTTAAGAGGGAAATATTTTTGTGTGGTCAGAAATAAACATTTATTTAACATATATGGTGCAAGATAAAATACCTAAGTTTGCATCTATTTTGCATTTTCTGAAATCAGGCAACACTGATTTCTCCCACTGAAGTTTGAAGCTAACTGCTTTTTGACCTTGGTCTTCACATTCTCTGCCTGCAGACATACAAACCTTGAGAAAAAGAGACAGGCAATTGAAATGTTCTCTAATGCAATTCTCAAAGAATCTTGCTATAGGTCAGTGGTTCTCAAATATCTTCAGTGTGCAGACCATCCTACCATGGCAGAAGTCCCCAAAGATCCTCCCTCCTATTTGTGGCTGAAAAAGAAATGTTTCGCCAGAATAAATGAGCAGAGGGGTGCTGATTTAATGAGACAGCCAAGAAGAATCTCACAAGCAAAATACGAATTAGCTCCAGACACAATGACAACTGTTATTTTCTTTTTATATCTGACTCAATTAGAATAATATCTGCATGGCCCTCTAGACTATAAACGCCCTGAGGATACAATTGTTTCTGTTTTGCTCACAGTGTGTCCTCAGCACCTAGAGCTCAGTACCCAACTGGATGTTGGGAATACAATGCACAAACTTTCAACAAGTATTTGTTGAGTAAATACCTTACTCTAAACAATCTCGAATATTATAAGAGACCACCCTAGGAAACACTGGCATTTTGTAGGTCACAGCTGGAGAACCTTTGCCAGTGGGCACTGTAAGGTGATATTGAACATAGCGCCTAGTGGCATCTTTAATTTCATCTAATTAGTATTGTCCTATCACTGGCCTGTATTTAGAGTTTTTATGTCTTTCTGTGCTAAAATCTTAATTTCAGAAGATATAGGCTTCATTTTTCATCAAAAAGCAGCTGATCTGGTGTTTTCCACACACTTTTAATCAGAAAGCTTAGGGGCAATGGCATAATTTAGAAATCATACATCCTGAGATTCACTCCAAGCTTCACCACTGACTAGCTCTCTCTTCATTCCTCTAAGCCTCAGTTTTCTCATCTATTTACACAGAGTGAGGAGAGAGGAAACAATAATTTTTATTTTGCAGCATTTTGTGAGTTAGAAAGTAAGTTGACCTGACACATAGTAGATCTCCTATAGAATGTAGCTATTTCTGAGTGTCAATCAATGAACATATCCTAAAAGCATCAAATATACGTAATCCTGGGGACCATAAAAGCTTTAAATTTTAAGGAACTGTTAATAAACACTGACCAAACATAAAGGGATTAGGGACTGACCCTCTTAATTTGAGCAAAGCCTTTTTTTATACACATCAACTCATCAAACACTAAAAATGCATCGCTGGGATAAATCTGCAGCCTGAAATGGCTCCCTTTACGGCCCAAACAATGCATTAGAAATGAGTTTCCTTTTGCTCCCCACTCTGAGGAGCATAACAATAACTTGGTTGAACAAAGGGTTCTCAAGGTTCCAGCACCCCACCTTCATCCAGTTGGTTGATGTCAAACCCAGTTTCAGGTACAACCCTTGAAGGAAGAAGGCTATGCTGAGGGTGAAGTGGCTTCACCAAGGAAACCGCACTTAAGGGAAACACTCCTGCTAATTAACCAAAAAATGTCATCTCGCAATGTTATGGTTAAATTGTGCTGCATTTGATTGAAAACTTACTGAAGCAGAGCTGCTGTTCTGAGTGGTTTATGATCAAAAATTAGTCAAGAAGAAGCCAGAATAAAAGTCAACTGTAAACTAGAAAGTAACTGCCTGCGGACATAGTCTGTCTCATGTGCTATTTGCCCCTTTGTGCACAGTTCAAAAGTTTGCTCCTATCTGGTGGCTTATAAGTCCCAGTGGAGGTCTGGGGATAAGGGTCTGAAACTGTGAGGAAGAACAGATGGAAAACCTGGGGGGTAAGGTTTGTCTGTTTGTTTGTTTTTGACTGAGTCTCACTCTGTTGCCACGTTGGAGTGCAGTGGCGCAATCTTGGCACACTGCAATCTCCGCCTCCCAGGTTCAAGCGAGTCCCCTGCCCTAGCCTCCTGAGTAGCTAGTACTACAGGCGCACACTACCCTGCCCGGCTAATTTTTATTTCTATTTTAGTAGAGACTGGATTTCACAATGTTGGCCAGGATGGTCTCGATCTCCTGACCTCGTGATCTGCCAGCCTCAGCCTCCCAAAGTGCTGGGATTACAGGTGTGAGCCCCATGCCCGGCCAAGGGATTTTAATATTTGACACGGACCATATCCTTCTAGGTGGGTATCCTTTAATAAGCCACAGACATCCTGGCATGGTAGCCATGCAAACTTTCTCTATTCTCCTCAGAACAAGACCTCATTCCCAGCCCAATCCTTACATCACTGAGAAGAGCAAGCTATTCAGCATGAACCCCTTCACACCCCTCTACTGTCTCCACTTATCCACTTTTTTTAAATCTGTGCTCTTTTCTTTGCCAAGATTCAATCAAGTCTCTACCTGACCTCATTTCATCCTTTGATACTTCTCCCAAGACCACATTATATTAATTGTCCATGTTTCTACTGGAAAATTTGAACTCTTCTTTTATCTCTGTAAATGACTATACCTTTTTAGTTCTATTTAGTTGCAATCTTATCTTCTGCTTTCCCTTTACCAGCAAATTTTGGGAAATGGGTTTCCAATATAGTAGCCACCAGTCAGAGGTAGCTACTAAACACTTGAGTATGGCCAGTGCAACTGAAGAACTGAATTTTAAATTTTACTTATTTTTAAAAACCTACATTTAAATTGCTCCATATCATATCCAGTGGTACAGTCATAAAGTTCTATCTCTTTTGTGCATCACCTCTCTCAAAACTTTGCTTACCTCCTCTGTGCAAAGAAGGACCACAGCTCTCTAACAGAATTAAGAAACAGACCCATGTTTTCAATCTTCCTCTGAAGTTCCACACCAGCTCTCTCAACAACACCTGAAACTCAACATTTCAGATTTTGCATTTTCCTGCTGTGCTTAGGCACTTGAAACTGATGTTATCCTGGGAAAGCTTGGAGCAGTGTCTGGCTCCGGTACAGCAAGCTTTCCTAAGAAGGCCTGAAGAAGTGTTTTCCTGGCCACTTGAAATTCTTGCAGTGTATTTAATCTTTACAATTATCTTCTGCCAGATTATATATCTTTGTAGAGCTCCTCCACAAGGTAAGAGCCTCCTAAAGTGTTTTTATTTTTTCTCAACATACTTGCCCCTTTTTTTTTTTAGAGCATAGATTTATTCTATTGCCTACAGTTCCTGGGTCCCTGGCACTTGTTAAATAAGAGAGACGCTCTGTGGCTTCTCTGGTTGATCCCCAGGGTCACAAAAACTATTGATGTGTGCATTTGCAGAAAGGGGTGGGATGTAGTTCAGCAGGAGTGGGAGCAGGAAAGGAGGAAGAGAGGAGCCGTTTTGACTGATCTCAGCACTTTATCAAATCCTGAGCTGAATTCACTTCTGTTGTGACACAGCTACCTAGCCACAAGGCACAAGCATATCTTGATCTTGTCTGAAGATACACTAAAAAGTACATTCATTCACATTAACATAAATAATTGCTCACGTTTCATCATTTTACTGATTTTTAAACTACAAATAAATTAGATTTAGAATCCTTTCCTTTTCTTAACCTTCACAATAAAAACAATTCAAGACATAAATATTATTTGCATTTGGGCTCCCAAAGGCAGGATGACATATTAAGACACATATATTACTGGGTAAGTTCAAATGCACTTTTTAAAATCTTTTAAGTTCAGGGGTACAAGTGCAGATTTGTTACATAAGTAAACTTGTGTAATGGAGATGTGTTGTACAGATTATTTCATTACCCAGGTATTAAGCCTAGTACTCATTAGTTATTTCTCCCAATCCTCTCCCTCCTTCTACCCTCTACCCTCTGAAAGGCCCCAGTATATGTTGTTCCCTTCTATGTGTCCATGTGTTCCCATCACTTAGCTACTACTTGTGAGACCATGTGATATTTGGTTTTCTGTTCTTATGTTAGTTTGTTAAGGATAATGGCCTCTAGTTCCATCCATGTCCATAAAAAAGTGGGCAAAGGACATGAATAGACACTTTTCAAAATAGGACATACATGTGACCAACAATCATATGAAAAACAGTTCAGCATCACTGATCATTAGAGAAATGCAACTGATCATTAGAGAAATGCAAATCAAAACCACAATGAGATACTATCTCACACCAGTCAGAATGGCTGTTATTAAAAAGTCAAAAAATAACAGATGCTGGTGAAATTGTGGAGAAAAACGAACACTTATACACTGTTGGTGGGAGTGAAAATCTAACACACTTTTGTTATATTTCGTTTAGGTGCTATGGATACTCTAACAAGATCATAGCATTTTGGAACTTCAAGTTATATTCAGAAGTTCATCTGTACTCAAATAATTCACTTGGAATTTAAATAAAAGAAACTACAGTTAAATTAGAAAATACTTAGCAAAGTTCCTGAGAAAGAAAAAAAGACTTCTTAACAGCTGCTACCAAAAAAAAAAAAAAAAAAAAAAAAAAAAAATTCGCGTGTCAATCTAAAAGCACAGTGGACCCAGAAAGATGGGAGAAAACAAGGTGATCCCTAAGATTATTTAGCTTGGCCCCTTGAAAGAAGTTTACTGCTGTGACACAGGGAGGGGAACCATGGCAGAGCCTCATGGACTCCTTGAGTTGAGGAGAAAGAGTAGGGCGGAGGAGAACAAAATGGATAGTGTTCTTGGAAGAGAATACTAAGAGAAGAGCACTAAAGTGAGTGAGTTCTCCAGGAGTCTGTAGAGGGTCCCGCTCAAGTATTCAGCAGAGTATTGATCAGTGAATGGTAGTGAGGAAACTAAGTTAAAAAGAACCCATCCAAAAGGGTTAGCGGGAACTCATGTAGGGCCAGGAATGACGCCTGTTTTCGCCAGCCAAACTGGAAAACTTCATAATTCATGGGACACTGGACAGTGTGCTCAAAAGTGTCTTGCCACAGTGATGGGGAATTAGCCTAA
Source organism: Rhinopithecus bieti (assembly GCF_001698545.2). Taxonomy (NCBI): domain Eukaryota; kingdom Metazoa; phylum Chordata; class Mammalia; order Primates; family Cercopithecidae; genus Rhinopithecus; species Rhinopithecus bieti. Next base: position 1,561,006 of record NW_016811065.1, read on the forward strand.
GACTAACTGCTTCTATTGTCCTGACTTAATAAAACACTTAAAAGCAAAACCCAAAAGAATCATAATGTTACTGAGTAACTTAACTGCATCACAGAACAAAGCACAAGAATATTTACAAGAAGACAAAAATATCCAGCACCCAAAAGGGTAAAATTTGCAATGTTTGCCATCTAATCAGTTCTTACGAGGGAGGCAAAGGAATAGAAAAATATAAAATAAAGAGAAAAATCAGTTAATCGATGTGAACCAAGATATGACACAGATCTTAGAATTAGCAGACGAGGACATTAAAACAGTTATAACTCTATTCCATAAGTTCAAAATGTTATGTAGAGACAGAAAGACCTTTTAAAAGACTCAAATTGAGGATCTAGAGATGGACACTAGAATATCTGATATTAAAAATAACCTGGATGATAGATTAGACATTGCAGAAAGAAAGGTTAGTTGAGCTAAAGACACAGCAACAGGCCAGGCACGGTGGCTCATGCCTGTAATCGCAGCACTTTGGAAGGCCGAGGTGGGCAGATCAAGAGGTCAGGAGATCGAGACCATCCTGGCTAACATGGGGAAACCGTCTCTACTAAAAATACAAAAAAAAATTAGCCAGGTGTGGTGGTGAGAACCTGTAGTCCCATCTACTCAGGAGGCTGAGGCAAGAGAACGGCATGAACTTGGGAGGCGGAGCTTGCAGTGAGCTGAGATCACACCACTGCACTCCAGCCTGGGCAACAGAGCAAGACTCTGTCTCAAAAAAAAAAAAAAAAAAAAAAAAAAAAAAAAAAAAGACACAGCAATAAAATTAAACAAAATAAAATCCAGACAAAAAAAAATTTTTTTTTAATTTAAAAATCTTGCCAGGTATGGTGGCACATGCCTATAAGTCCCAACTACTCAGGAAGCTGAGGCAGGAGGATTGTTGGTGCCCAGGAGTTGAAGGCTATAGGACACTATGATCACACCTGTGAATGGCCACTGTACCCCAGCTTTGGTGACATAGCAAAAACCCTCCTCCAAAATTAAAAATATTAGTAAGAATATTAAGAAGTCCAATACATGCACAATTGGAGGTCACAAAAGAGAGAGTTAAACGTGAATACCATAAATCCCAAAGCACCACTGAAATAGCAAAACAAAGATTTACAGATAATGAGCCAACAAAGATGATAAAATGGAATCATAAAATATCAATTAATTCAAAAGAAGACAGAAAAGAGACAGAACAGAGAACAAATGAGACAAATGAAAGCAAGCAAGATGATAGCCTTAAACCGAACTAAAGTAATACTCACAATGTAAGTGACCTAAATACCCTCAGTTAATAGACAGAGATGTCAGATGGACTAAAAGTGCAAGACCTACCTACAAGTTGCCTACAAAAAGCACATTTTAAATATAAAGACATAAATAGTATTAACATAAAAACATAGGAAAAGAAAGCCCATGGTAACATAATCAAAAGAAATCTTGAGTGCCTTATATTAATGTAAAAGTATATTTCAAAGAAATAAATATTAAAGATGAAGAAACTTTGATAACAATGATAAGGAGGACTTCTCAGCCTCCATAATCATGTGAGTCAATAGTTATAATAAATCTTTTCTTGTCTACATCTATACATAGCTTATGTGCCTGTTTCTCTGGAGAACCCTAACAGAATCGAGAGAGACTTATTATAAATAGATAGATAGATCGATAAACAGATAGATAGAGAGATAAAATATCTACACCAAGCTGACCAGTTTGCAGGCACATCCGCATTTTTACAGACCCTCTAGGTAGTGGGGTGCAAGGGTAGATACTTCTGACATATGACAAAACTCAAAACTCGAGTTTATGGGCTCCTCAACCTTTTAACTTGATGGGCTCCTCAACCTTTTAACAAAATTTTCTAACAACTAAAGGATGTAGAGATATCAAGTGACTGAAGACTTCAATTCTTATGCCATCTAGTCTGGAATATGTTATTTTACCCTTGCAGAGTCCTAAACAAGGATGAATGCCTTCTTGTGTCCCATTTTAAAAGGTACTCAAATAGAGAGAAGGGATGGAGAAAAACAAATATGCATGGAGCACCTACTATATGACAGGCACTATACTAGGTGTTCCATGTATAAATTCTCATCTAATCCCCAAATCTGACTGAGTGTAGTATTACTACCCCATACTACAGACTATGGAAGAAGCTTAAGCAAAGTTCATCAGAAAGCCTGTAAATTAGAAAACACATTAGCTCTTTTAAGTTTAAAAAAGAAAAAAAGGAAACTCAGATTGAAAGATTATATATTCATTTCCCCACAACCCCATCCCATCTTTCTACAGAAACAAGCTCACTCTTAAACAAAACTTCATGATAGAAGCTACAACATGCAAGGACAGCTGAACTGCATTAAATTAGAGCAATTACGTCAGTTTCTGAAGGTAGACACTGATAGGAAAACTTCATTGTCCTGACACAGAGGTCTCTGCTGCTCTTCCAGATGTCAGAAAGAAAATAACCAGGCAAATGCCGGGGCACATGCAAGGGTGCTATTTGAGAACCCTTTACCTCCTCACCCTGTGTACAGCTTATACACTTCATCTACCATGCAGAGCTCTAAGGAGCTGTCAGAGCTGTTTTACCATTTAATAAATAAAAAGAAAATATGCAAGTAGTAGAATTTTAGCACAAATCCAAATGGAATGATCCGTTTTCAAAATATCAATGTTTGCTGCCAATGTGATTTAACAAAATTTAAAATTCTAACATTCACAAGTGAAAACAAACCACTTCTACACCCAAGAAACCCACAAAATTATTCCCCTAAATGTCTTCCCATAAGAAATGGAGACATTTCATATCTTCCTTTAATTTTTTCTATATAGGTATTTAAATCACAAAATCAATTCCTTTTGATTAACTATTTTTTTGCCCTGATAAAAATAATAATTCAGTGCAGCAAAATTAAAATCTTGCTTTAAAATGGAAAACCTGCTGAAATCAAAGATTTTTTAAAACTCTGACTACAGACAAAGTTTTCATTTCAAAAGAATATTTATAAAAGTCATTATGTAGTTGAACGATCTTAAAAGAAGCAATACAGTCAGCTGAGGCACCGGAATCAGTGCAAATAAAACACTTTCTGAGGCTGGGCATGGTGGCTCACGCCTGTAATCCCAGCACTTTGGGAGGCTGAGGCGGGCGGATCACCTGAGGTCAGGAGTACGAGACCAGACTGGCTACCATGATGAAGCTCCGTTTCTACTAAAAATACAAAAAATCAGCCAAGCATAGTGTCACACGCCTGTAATCCCAGCTACTCAGGAGGCTGAGGCAGGAGAACCACTTGAACCCGGCAGGTGGAGGTTGCAGTGAGCCAAGATCACACAATTGATTGCACCCCACATTGGGCAACAAGAGTGAAACTCTGTCACAAAAAGAAAAGAAAAGAAAAGAAAAGAAAAGAAAAGAAAAGAAAAGAAAAGAAAAAGAAAGAAAGGGAGGGAGGGAGGGAGGGAGAGAGAGAAAGGAAAGAAAGAAAGAAGGAAGGAAAGAAAGAGAGAGAGAGAGAGAGAAAGAAAGAAAGAAAGAAAGAAAGAAAGAAAGAAAGAAAGAAAGAAAGAAAGAAAGAAAGAAAGAAAGAAAGAAAGAAAATATTTCCTGATATGCATTTTAATACCATTTCAGATGCCAGAATTTTTACTAATACCCCAATTAAAACATGAAGAGAAAGTCCACTGTTTTTCTCCAGGGCTGTTAGTTTTAATGGCACAAATTCATTGAATTGAGAACATATTAAGCACTACCAATTAGTATATCTGGGTGCTTTTAATGTACATATCTACAAGGAAAGACATTTATCTTTTTCATCTTCCAGTCCAGCCAAGAAGCAGTAGCCAAGCCCAGGCATGTTACCAAATGTCACCTGATGTGACCAAATCAGAAAAAGGCTGGGGGCCTTCCTACAGTTGTGCAAAATTCAGTCATTTTAGCTGTTTTCATTGTTGTTATACAATAAAGAGGGATGGAAGGGCAGCTGAATCTTGGATCGAGATAAAGAAGTCCTCTCCACCTCATTGGCAAAGATGAAAATTAATCTAATTCAAACTTCCTGGAGCTGTGTTTTCATGGTGCAAAGAGGACAGCTGCTGAAATGGCCATGTAGATGACAGAGGAGGGGTAACTATCAGACATTAAACCCCTCCATGCAGAATTATACATGAGAACTTTGCTCACAGGCTGGCCAGTGAAGTCAGCGGTGGATGACAAGACCCATACAGCCCCTTTCCCCTACTTAGAAAGCTCTGGATTTTTGCCTGGTTCCAATTGGTGACATAGTGACATGTCAACCCCTACTTTGCTGCCTATATACCCATCTTAGAGAAACTGATCCACCCATAGCCTGGTACCATGTGACACACACACATACCAACACAGGTGCTTGAGTAAGCCCTAGGATGGACTGGATCAATTAAATTGTTTGTTCTCAAAAATCTGAAATTGAGGTATAGGGGCTAGATCAACTGGCTGGAAAGTCTGGTGACCTGGGAGACAAGGGCACATTTTGGGCTGCCTATGATCGTCCATGTACAAACAGAGCAGAGACAGTTGGTCTACAGAAAGAGTGAGGCAAGTGAAGATACACACACACACACACACACACACACACACACACACACAGAGAGAGAGAGACGGGGGGGGCAGCTTTGAGAAAGGGTGATACAAAAAAGAGAAGTCACAAAAGAGTATCAGAAAGGACACTGAACGGGAGAAGTGACATGGTTCCAGTATAGGACAGTTACTGTTCACAAGGTAGTTCTGGGTGAATCATTTAACTTCACTGGATTCAGGTCCCATGACGGCAGTACAACTTAGTAGCTAAGACTTTAGCTTTTGCCTGACTTTCGGATTTAGGCAGAGTTAGGTTTCAGTCTCTGATCTTTACAAGCACTGTGACTTCAGTCACCTGACTTGCCCCTTTTGGCTTCAAATATTACATCTACAAAATTGGAGTATTAATTATACCCCTCATAAGAATTTTTGGGATCATTAAATAAAGGAATATATGTAAATCAGTTACATAGTCATCAACATAAAGCATCCAAGAAATATTAGCTCTATAATAACTAGGAATTATTCACCTCTTTTTGTATGTTTTCTCTTCTATAAATGGGGATAATAATAATACCTTACTCATAGGATTCCTGTGAGGATCAAGTAAGTTGATATACAGAAAGCACTTAGAAGAGTGCCTGGCATATAATAAGGGCTCAGTAAATGTTTTATCACTATTATTGTTGTTGATGATGCTGTGCTCATCATTATTATCATTATTCCAGTGCCATCCATTCACAGCACTTTTACCATCACCACCTTTGCAGATTAAACCAATTAATCAGAAAATTATGGGATTATGTTGTCCTCTGTGTAGAACTTTGTAAATCTTGGATGCTTCATTAGGACTAATTTTGCTGATATTCTCATTAAATATGCAGCCAGAGCAATAGTTTATTTCAATATGGTTCTTGAATTTTATAGAAGCAAGCATTTTAAATTTATTCATGAAAGGAAAAATAGATAAATTAAAGCAACCTAAATGTCCCACAAGGGATAAGTGTTTAATTCAATAATATTATAGTAAGTCAGCTGAGTATATCATTGAGCCACTAAAGGAATATGTATACAGGTTTATTGAACTGAACTATGAAGCAATATAGAGAAAAAGATGTAATGGTAAGGCAAAATATGCAATTGTAAATACTCTATGATTACTACTGTATGATAATAACTATACACATGGAGTTATAGGCCTTCAAAGCAATGATAAGTGCACAGTTATAAGTCTTCAAAGCAATAAGTTTTGTCAAGTTATGGAAATTGCAGAACTTCTCACTCCATTGACCATACTTCCTGAAATGAATTTTTCATAATTGAAATATCTGCAGCATGCTCTTATTAATTACAATCCTTCAATGTTAAATAACAAGAAAATTCATAGAAAAGAGATTATTTTTCTTTCTACAACATAGAGGAAGCAGATTATAATCCTCCACAGTTTCGACTGTAATCACTTTCCTTAATTACATGCCATTAAATATTAAATTAGAATTGGTCAAATCTTTAAATAAATAATGTTATTACTGCTATAACTAGTAGGTTATTTCCATCCTAATTCAATACAGCACATAACTGTGGTTTATAAATGAATAAACATATTAACACTAGTGCTTAGCCATATATAACAGAGAATACTCTTTTACTTTCTTTTCTAAATTATTTTTTATTTATTTTTAAGCTATGGGTAAAAAATGTGTATATCTGTGGTATACAATATGAGGTACCAACACAGGTATACATTGTGAAATGGCTAAGTCATGCCATTTGATGTATAGCAGAACACTCTTTTTCCAAATCATCTCTGTGCCATGCAAGAGAGTCCTAAAATAAAGTGGGTCTCTAGTAGATGTAATTGGCAGAGAAAAGTTGTTACTCCTCTCTAGAAGCCTCAGTGTGAGTACAAGAGGCACTCCGATACAAATGCATCTGTTTCCAGTGGTTTGCCCTTCCTAAGCAGAATCCCTTGGCAACTGAGTGATGTGGTTGCACTGCAATAAGCCATCTATATCCAGATTCTCATATGCTGTCGGCCCTGTGGATTCTATTCCAAAGTCAGGTACCATCTTGACAGAACTGCAGGTTGAAGCAAAGACTAGTGCATGAGGTATTTCTGGCTGAAAACAAGTTTCCAACCATACTATCAAAAATGCATTCTTGCTTACCGGTGTAGTCTTAAGGAAAGTGGCAATAAGCTCATTGTTAATAAAGAAATTATTTATCATGTAATGAGAAATGCAGAACAGCTTGTTGGTCAGCCCCTCCCAGAGCTGACATCACAGCATCACTGACAGTCTCCACCATCTTTTGTAATTACCACTTCTTTTTTATTATACTTTAAGTTCTGGGTTACATGAGCAGAACATGCAGTTTTGTAACATAGGTATACACATGCCATGGTGGTTGGCTGCACCCATCAACCTGTCACCTACATTAGGTGTTTCTCCTAATGTTATCCCTACCCTATCCCCCACCTCCCCGACAGGCCCCCCTGTGTGATGTTCCCCTCCCTGTGTCCACATGTTCTTGTTGTTCAACTCCCACTTATGAGTGAGAACATGAGGTGTTTGGTTTTCTGATCTTGTGATAGTTTGCTGAGAATGGTGGTTTCCAGCTTCATCCATGTCCCTGCAAAGGACATGAACTCATCCTTTTTTATGGCTGCATAGTATTCCATGGTATACATGTGCCACATTTTCTTAATCCAGTCTATCATTGATGGACATTTGGGTTGGTTCCAAGTCTTTGCTATTGTGAATAATTACCACTTTTATAGATGCTATGAAATGTAGACAAGGTTACATGGTAAAATTCCATAAAATCAACAATATCAAGTGAAAATTCATTATTCAAAGAACAGTGCCAACTACTAGCCATCATTCCCAGGTGCAGCCTCTTCCCACTTCCTACTAAAATCTAAGCCTGAGAAATATGCTATGCTTGATTCTAAAAGACATTTATATAAAAAAGAATTGGAATGAGAACAAGGTGGGGAGCCATACATCGCCATACTCTGAGAGATTAACAAATGATCCCCAACTGACTAAAAAACAGGGGGGAGAGATTTTACCCCAACCAGTTGCCCACACACCCAACCCTAGAAAGCAAAGGTCTGTGGTTAATGCAATAATTGAAAGAACTGGGTATAATATCATTGAGCCATTAAAAGAATATGTATATAGGTTTATTGAACTGAACTATGAAGCAAGATCGAAAAAAATGATGTTGTGGCATGTTAAGGCAAAGCATGCAATTGTAAATACCCTATGATTACTACTGTATGGTAATAACTATTCACAGGGAGAAACAAAATGTATCGATATATCAATAAAACTGAATAAAAACAAAAAATCATAGTCACTTCTGTGTATTGTGCACACTGATGTGTAAGGCAGGCCATGTACTACTCCATCCCTGCCCTTGAACCCTGCTGGAATGTATAAGAAAGAGATAAGAATAGCAGTTGTATGGTCTGTCCCAGAACCTAGAGATCTACATGTGAAGCATTAAGTCAGTGAGAGGCCTCATGGTAATCATGCTTGCTGGAGTTGTAAACTTTCTTATAATTCATGAGTACCAGAAAACAAGACAGTGGAGGAAGATCCCACCTTATTGTGGAAGAAGAACACTAGAGGGATGTAGGCAAAACCTTGGGAATAGGCCTAGCCTATACTTACCAACTAAAGAAAGATTCAAATGACTTCCAAGTGAACAATGAACAGAGGCAAATGACATCTGTACAACATGTCTTCTAAAAAACACCAAGGACCTGAGATACTGTTGTTCAAAGATTTTTAAAATGTGAATTCATACAATGCTACCTATAAGTATAATAGGTACTTTTCTATAGCAAAATAGAGAAGGTTGCCTTGAAGCCTCAGAAAAACCTCCTGGAACCAGTCATTTTGGGAATTTTTGAAAAAGAGTTTGGCATCCTTAATGGTAAACAAAAGACATAGCCTTACTGAACAGGAACAGAAACCAGGAAAAGAACAGGATAAAATGACAATATAAGAGCTTTTGTTGATTAAAAACAACAGGATGAACAGCAAAGACCAATCAGCTGAGACAGAGCAGGGTGAGATAAGGAACAATTGCAAGGAAATTAAATGTTCACTAGCAAAATGGATGAGTAAATTGAATAACCGACACAACGAAAAAATCAAATCAATAGAAGGATAGAGCAGACACTGTTGATGCAAATAGAAATTATGTTCTTCACAAACAGAAACCACCTTTTGTTCAATATCCGTACCTCAAGGAAGTCATCCTTTTCCCAGCTCAAGGGAAAGTCTCTACTAATGGTAGTCTCATTCTTCTTACTGTTATTAGTTTAAAAGAGGTCACATGACTTAGTTAAAGTCCATAAGATCTGAGGGGAAGTCTGCTGAGAGCTTCTGAGAAAAGTCTGCTCACTGACACAGGAAGAGGGCTGTTCTAGAATGTGAGGCCATCTTGAAGAGGGGAGAGAAACTAGGGCAGGGTCTCTACACTGGGCATGGCAGCTTCTGTTAGCTGTACTTGACAGAATCCCGATATGCAGAACAAACTTGAGAAGCCCACCTTTAATGAAGAAAAAAGAACAAAGAAATGAAAGTTGTGAGAGAATAGAAAATATGATGGAGGATGAGGAACCTAGGAAATTTCGGAGTTGCCTGTTGAAAACATAGAAAGAGTAACTGAAATCCAATTAATAAGCAAAGATATAATTTAAGAAAAATAATGAGGTGAAAAATCCTGATAATTCAAACCAAAAGAGCTCACTGTGTTTTAAGTAAACTTAATTTAAAGGAGTCTTATATTAACTTATCCTAGCAAATTTTACTTTCCATCTCTTTTGTTCATAAAGAAAAACTAAGTATCTTGGTAGAAAATAAAGAACATCTACTTCTATACAAAATAAGGTTGGTACCATGCTTCTTTTTATGTAATTTCAAATGCCAAAGACAATGTCCTAACATCTGCAAACACTAAATAACTTTACTTCTTGTTAAATTTTATTCACACGGAAATTAGTTCATCAATATGGAAATACGATAATGAAAATCATATTTTTTCAGCATATCGCAAAGGATCAGAATGATACCCACATAAAGTCTCCCTCTCTTTAACCTTTATATAAACAAAAATGAGAAGTTGCATTAGGAGTAAGTATTGTCCACGAAATTCCTTGCTTTACAAAGGAGTCAAAATATACTTTTTCATAAATTTTTCAATTATAAAAATACAAATTGAAGAATATTGTGGAAAGGATTAAATGTATTTGCGAAAATATTAAATTTGGTCATTATCTTAATGGCCAAGTTTAGGAAGATAAGGTAATGACCAAATTTAGAAAGTTTTCCGCCATTATTTCTTCAAATACAGAAGACCCCCTTATCTACCATCTCACTTTCCACGATTTCAGTTATCCACACTCAACCACAGTTTGAAAATATTAAATGGAAAATTCTGGAAATAAACCACACAGATATTTTAAATTATGCACCATTCTGAAAAGCATGTTGAAATCTCGTGCCGTCTTGCTCCATCTCACCTGAGAGGTGAATCACCTTTGTCCAGTGTATCCATGCTGCATATGCTACCTGCACACTAGCCACTTCCTAGCCATCTTGGTTATCAGACCAGCTGTCACAATATCGCAGTGCTTGTGTTCAACTAATCCTTGTTTTAGTTAATAATGGCACCAACACACAAGAGTAGTGATACTGGCATAAGGTTATAAGTATTCTATTTTATTATTAGTTATTATTGCTAATCTCTTACTGTGCTTAATTTATAAATTAAACCTCATCATATCTATGTATAGGAGAAAACATAGTATATATAAGATCCATAGTTTCATAGGTTCAGTCGTCCACTGGGAGGATCTTGGAACTTATTTCCCCCTGGATAAGACGGGACTCTTGTACTTTTTCAGTCCCACCTTCTACTCTTCTGCAGGAAGCTCAACAATGCAAATGTTAGCACTTTGTTATTATCCCACACATCCTTGATAATGTTCTTTTTTTCTCAGCCCATTTTCTCTCTATATTATTCAGATTAGGTAAATCTAATCTGTCTGACTACCTAGATTTTCAAAAAGAAAGAAGTGAGGAAATCTTATTTCCCTAAAAATTACTAGGAGACATTTTTTTTTTCTCCAGAGTTCTTTGTATAACTAGGTCCTTACTTTTCAGATCCAGGTTTAACTGTCACTTTCACAGGGAGTTACTTCAATTTTACCTTCCTTATAGTCCCTTTCACAATCTGTAATTGCATTGTTTGTATGTTTTAATGGTTTATTTTCTGTTCCTTCCCCTAGAAAATAAGCTCTATAAGGTGTTAAATCAAGCTTAGCCTAAAGCTACCTCCTTACATATTTTAAGTTCAGCCTAAAGGTTTTTCTGTACATCATGAACTGTAACAAGTTGAGGTGTAAGCAGACCACAGCCTACACTTGTGCAAATCACCAAGCAATCAAATGTAGCCAATTGTTTGAACCATGTTTAAATAAGCCAAACGCCAACCTGTAACCTATCCAGCTGTTTCTGTACCTCACTTCCATTTTCTGTTTCTCAATTTCCCTTTTCTGTCCATAAATCTTCCTCTACCACGTGGCTGCACAGGAGCCTCAGAGCCTACCCTGTCCCGGAGGCTGCCTGATTAGAGAATTGCTCATTGCTCAATTAAACTCCTTTACATTTAATTTGGCTGAAGTTTTTCTTTTATCAAAAGGCAAGGATGATGTCTTCTTCACTATCGGTTTACACATTCAACGCATACTATTTTAAACAGAAATTGAATAAATGTATCAGCTACCTCACACATGTCTGAGGAGAAACAACTGGCATTTCCCACTTATCTCAATGATAGTCAGACCAAGAAGAAGTCAGGTAGAACACACGCACACAGTCTGGCGATTTTAAGATGTGTCACCCCTAAGAAGGGAAGCCCACTCTGCTCCCTTCTGGCCTAGATGTGCCTAGAAATCTTGATAAAATAAAATTTAACTGGTGTCCAAAAATAATTGAAGATTAATTTAAATCTTAATGTCAGTCTATTGAGGAAATACTGAAGAAGGTTTAGATTCACAAGACACAATAAATTCCTTAAAAGACTCTTTTCTTAACTTTCACTCATTTTCTCCCTCTCTATCCCTCTTTCCCTCCACCCTCTTCCTCTCTTTCTCCCCCATCACTCTCTCTTTCATATACACAGAAACTGTCCCTCCCTTCCTCTCCTCAATCCTTCCCTGCTCCAAGATCCCAAGAGCCCACCCTCACCCAGCTACCACCACAGGCTCCCTTGCCCTTCCTCTTCGCCCCACTTGACACTGTAATTCTTCTCTTACTCTTGGAATTTTTTCTGGTTCCTCTGTTTCTCTGGTTCTTCACTTACCCATTGCCCCAATCTGCCTAAGAAAGGCCAAGGAGCTTACTGGTGAGGGCAGAATTCTTCTTTACTTGTAAATTTGAAGCAGAGGCCAAATAGGCTAAGAGAAAAAGAGAATTCTCACTATGGAGGGAAGGAAAGGGGGATGGTGCTGGGCAGGATAGAGACTATGAAGAAATAAAAATAAGTACCTTCACTCTATCACAATGGCACTAAAACAAGTAAATACCAGATATCAAAGTATCCACATATCTTGGTGTATTTCAAGACTTTGCTTTTCTCCCATTTTCAGCTGCTCCCTCTATCCATTTCTCCTTCTGTATTATTTTTTCCTATGAGGCTTTCAATAAGGGTTTTATAACTAATGAATAACAGCAACAGTGGGCTGAAACAGGAAATGATCTACCATATTATCTCACCTCTTTAAAGTCCCTGTGCACCAAGAAACATTAAAACATAGAGTGGGCACATAAATCTAACTGTTGAAGGCACAATTAAATAGGTTTAAACAAACAGGCTTCAGGCACGCAAGAATAGCAGCGTGGGTTATGGTCACAAGCTATGAAGGGTACCAGATTTAAGTTGTCTCAATGCAACCACTTATTTTGTCAGAAAATGGAGATAATATATGATTATGCCATAGGACTTTTTATGAGGATTAAATGGACACTTGACGAAAAGTGTCATAACAATACCTGGCACATAGTCAAGTTCAAGGAATGTTAGCTGTTTCTGTGGTTGAATTAGACATAGACCAACTGGTCTTGTCCCAAAAAACAGAGAGGTATAGGTGTATCAAAGGTAAGCAGACTAAACAGAGTTAAGACAAATGCATACTCACCTAACCAAGGCCCTAATCACCATGTACTAAATGCCTTTCATTTAGCCTTTGCTTTTGCTTGCAAGTAAAGAACTTCAATGTGGTACTTTTCACTCACAGCAAAACTACACAAAATGTAGAGTCCAAAAGACACCGTTTTTCCCAAGGTGCAAAACAAGATTTTTGCACACTGAGAAATGCAGGGAGCCTACCTTCCACAGGGTTTGGACCAATGGACTGATGGCCATGGTACTCATAGAAAATGTCACCCCTTTTGTTCCCATAGAGTTCCATCGGATTTAAAAAAAAAAAAAAAAAAGAGGGGTGGGGGGCAAGTACAAAGACTTGAAGGCACCAGTGAGAGAAGGCGACTGTGTTTTATTAATCCATGTGATTAATCCAGCATGCTAAGGAAGATTCCTTACAGAATCAAAACTTGCATGTTTTGATTCACATGGATTAGGAAACTGCTGCATTCACTTGCCAGTACCTCTTCTGCTTTGTGCTTGAGTTTTATTCTTCAGGGTCCAGCACGAACAAAAGAGAAAGAGTGTTTATGTGAGGACCAGTAGCAGAGGCACTTTGACAAATGTCCTTCTCCCCCTCCCTTTCTGGGAGACACTTCTTGAATTTCCCAAGAACTAAGCCCTGGGTTTGTATTTGCATCATTTCTCCCCAAAAGCTGAACAACTAAAAACTACCCTCTAAATGCAAATTTCTGTCAACCTATGAAAAGTGGTTTTCACCAAGGGGAGGGATGGAAAAATCCCACTCCAAACATTTTGCAAGACAGTGGTGAGAATGATGCAGAAATATTCAAGGGTCCAGTGGGAACCACCAGCCCTTCACCAGGGTGAGCAACCTGAAAGAGTCCTGTCAGCATCTGAGAGGTTTCTCACAAGCTTTAGTGTGAGAGGAGTGGGAGCCTTTGGATATGCCAAACAGAGAGAAAGAAATCTTCAGGGAATCAGAGAGAGAGAGAGAATTACCCAGCAAGGTTCAATCAGGCTTCACTGCCTTCCATTGCCTATAATGTGATTCTGAAACCTAGCATGAAGTATATGTGTACAAACTAAGATGTTTTGAATCCATTTCATCTCTTGTTATTCTACCTGGGAGAAGCAACAATGAGTCATCTACACAAAACCTCTGTGGTCTACAATACAGCAGTCTCCAATATTTGTGAGACTTTTCAAAGAAGGAGTTGGTCTAAGGCTGCTGTTAGTCCAGCAGAATGATGGTGTATGATAACAGTCACAGACACCTTCCCAAAGCACATTTAGAAACATGAGAAGCACATGCCTTTCAGTTCTAGGGAGAATTATGGCTTCCAAGTGAAATTGGACTAGCCCAAGTAAATGAGATCTCAGTTCCCCTCTCACCTTTTGGCCTCCCATCTGCCCAGGTTCTCCAAGTCATGGTCCCTATGCTACTGCAAAGACTGAGACCAGAAGCTGGAAGACCTCCCAGGTAGCATTCCAAGACCACCTGGTTGATAACAATCAATGCAATTCATCAGAAATCTGAAAGTTTGTGAGGCCTCCCTTTTAGAAATAATTTTACACTGTAAGACTTTATCCATATTTTTCCTATAGCTGCCCCCAGTACCCAAAACAGTGTTTGGCGCAGAGTAAGCATTTAATAAATATTTGTTAGATTGGTGAATGCGTATAAAATTACAGATAAATAGGAGGAATAAGGTGGTGCATTCTATTACACTGTAGGGTGACTATAGTTAAGAATATTGTTTTGAATGGGATCTAATTAAACTAAAGAGCTTCTGCACAGCAAAAGAAACTACCATCAGAGTGAACAGGCAACCTACAGAATGGGAGAAAATTTTTGCAATCTACTCAGCTGACAAAGGGCTAATATCCAGAACCTACAAAGAACTCAAACAAATTTACAAGAAAAAAACAAACAACCCCATCAAAAAGTGGGCAAAGGATATGAACAGACATTTCTCAAAAGAAGACATTCATACAGCCAACAGACACATGAAAAAATGCTCATCATCACTGGCCATCAGAGAAATGCAAATCAAAACCACAATGAGATACCATCTCACACCAGTTAGAAGAAAAAAA
>NW_016811065.1:1576538-1622640 GCF_001698545.2 Rhinopithecus bieti
GGCAGCAAAAAAAAAGGATGAGTTTGTGTCCTTTGTAGGGACATGGATGCAGCTGGAAACCATCATTCTTAGCAAACTATCACAAGAACAGAAAACCAAACACCGCATGTTCTCACTCATAGGTGGGAACTGAACAATGACATCACTTGGACTCGGGAAGGGGAACATCACACACTGGGGCCTATCATGGGGGGGGGGGAGGGATTGCATTGGGAGTTATACCTGATGTAAATGACGAGTTGATGGGTGCTGACGAGTTGATGGGTGCAGCACACCAACATGGCACAAGTATACATATGTAACAAATCTGCACGTTATGCACATGTACCCTAGAACTTAAAGTATAAAAAAAAAAAAAAAGAATATTGTTTTGTTTTGTAGAGATGATGTCTCACTATACTGCCTAGACTGGTTTCAAATTCCTGGGCTCAATCTCCTCAGCTTGGTCTCTCAAAGTGCTGGGATTTCAGGAGTGAACCACCATGCCTGGCCTATAGTTAACAATATTATATTGTATATTATCAAATAACTAGAAGAGGGGATTCTGGATGTTGTCACCAAAGAAATGATACATGTTTGAGTGATGGATAAGCTAATTACCCTGATTGACCATTACAAACTGAATACATATATTAAACATCACAGCATACCCCTCAAATATGTGCAATTACTATGTACCCATTACAAATAAAAATTAAACAATAATAAATATTTGTTGAACTGTATCATAGAACTCGTTGTCAGCTAGCTTCCTTATCCTTGGAGTATTTCCCCTTTGAGAAAAATCACCATGACCAATGTGTCTGTGTATACCCAGCTCCTAGCAGGGCACCCAGCACATGGCAGGTTGTCAGTAAGTGTCGGCTGAATCTGTGTTCTATGGCATAATCTGCTTACGAGCAGGCTTATCATATGGATCACTGAAGAGTGTGATTTCTGTTTGTATGTGTAGGTGTGTTTGCATATACATGCATACACTCTTATCTGCATATACTTCTGTATTGGTGTATGTATCCGGCTCTGAAGGCAGCAGCACGAAGGAAAATGAGAAGTCAGATGTCTTACAATTTTGACTGGTCATTGACCCACCCATCTGAAAGGAAGAAAATCATTTCTACAACATTCTGCTTGTTGACCATCCAGGTTCTCATCAGTTGACTGAAGAATATTTTTTAAATGGGAATTCGATCATCCAGCCTCCTCCTCCACCTCCTCCTCCTGCTGTATAGCCAAGGAGATGAACCCAGAGAGGTCAAACAGTTTGTACAAGGTCACATGGCCAGTGGTTCAGCTAGGCCTGGATCCCTAATAACCTTACCACCTCCTCAGTCCTCATATCTCAGCACCCTAGTTTGAGAACCATGACTCTAGAAAAACAGTTTTTGTCAATTTTAGCAAGACATCCTAGCTGTTAAATCAAATGGGCCTTCTTAGTACATTTCTTAATTGTCCTCCCTTAGTATTGGATGCTAACTATCCTTTCACTTTTCTTGAAACTCATGAAATCCTTTGAATGCAATAAAAACAATGCTACTAATTATTGAACATTAAATATGGGCCAGGCACTGTTTCAAGGACTTTATATTGTGACATTCATCTCTCACAATAAATCCTAGGAGTTAGGTATTATCATGATCCTCATTTCAACTTAGGGTAAGTAAAGTGCAGAGAAGTTAAGCCTAAAGTCAATGGCTAATTAGGAATTCAAACTTAAAAGTCTAACTCCAAACTGGGCACTTCTAACCACAATGCCTCTTGTTAGCATCTGTTCCTTCCCTACCTTTCTAGGTCACATGGCTTCTCAGCTTCCTCCCTTTTATGCCTCCTCCCTTCTCTTGATCATCTCATCCACTCTTAAGAATTGCTTATCACCTCCTGATGACTCCATAACTTTTTACTTCAGCTCAGACCTTAATTCTAAGTCACAAACAAATAAAAACCTCTTTAAACATGCCCACTAGAATGTCTGTACTATTCAGGCATATTGGGCAAAATGGTCTCCTTTGCAAACTTCTGCTCAGCTGGTAAGAAATTAGATGTAGCTTTATAATGTTCCATTTTCTGTTCTCTTCATGCCACATGGGGTGGTTTTGTAATGCAAAATAGCAATCTAATCCCTACTTGTTATTTTAAGTAAATCCATATTTGTTGCTTTTAACCAAAGAGTTAAGTATGTTATAAGAGGAATGCTCCATCTGTCTGCTGCAGGCAAGGTCCCAGTTGCTCAGCCATTTGGGACTCTGAAAACTCCTTTGATCACTGCCATCATACTGGGCCTGGTATCTGACATCATGATAATAATGTCAGGAGAGAAAAATGAGGGGCTGATGCCCCACTGATGAGGGAATAACATGGAGTTAGTCTTCACCAAAAACTCCAAGTTTCTTTTGTGAATCAGTTTTAATCCCTTTCATTGGCCAGTTCAGCCAGGTGCTATATTTACTCTAGCATTCATTTATAAATAAGGCCAAGTAACAACGTTATCCATGGAACAAATTTAGGCAGCAGTAAGTCTGAGGTTGGTTACCACCACTGAAACTCTGGGTGGTGTTATCAGTTAGCATTTGCTGCATAATAAACCATTCTAAAACATAACTTTTTAAATTATTATTTTACATGATTCTATGGGTTGACTGGGATGTTCTGCTCTGAGTCTGCTCATCTTAAGCTGGATATTTTAGGATGACCACCCTAGTACATCTAAAAATTGGTAGACTGGTTGGTACAGTAGGGGCTTCACTCACATATCTGCTGTCAGTTGGGGTGACGACTTCATGTTTCTCATCATCATCTTAGGCTCATTCATAGAATGACATAAGGGTTTCCATCAGTGAGAGGGCAAACTCCAATACTTTTTATATTACCTACTTATGTAATTTTTTAACGTTTCATTAGCCAGAACAAGTCATGTGGTCAAGCTGAGATCCAAGTGATAGAGAAATAAACCCCACCTCTTAATGGGAAAAGTGACATTCAAGAGGCCAACGAATTATCATGGACATTTTTGCAATTTTGTGGCATTTTACTTAATCAAGTCCTAAGAAGAATAGAGAGATCCCAGGAATATGAGATGACTGGAGTTATTCAAGGGCAGCATCTGGAATAAGCCATTTCAGGGGTAAGAGCAATTCATCCAAGCTAATCAAGATAGCAATCTCCAAAAGCCCCCAGACTTTGTGACTGAGTCCATAGAAGACTTAAGTCTTATTCTACTTTATAGGTTTCTTTCTAAAACTGGTCCTTACCTAACAATTCTCCAACCCAGTGAATGACCGTACCATTACCATCACCTATATTGTTTCAAACCAAAAAATAAATAAATAAACAAAAATTTAAAACCCCTCAAGAATTTTTGTGAATGCCTACCTCACCCTTATCTAAATATCTTAATCATTAGTGAAGTTTACTGGCTTTATTCATCTAAAAATTGTCTCCATCCTTCACCCACTCACTCCCATCTGTCATTGTCATCATCAGGTTCTTCTTTATCTCTCACTTGGACTTTTACTGTGAACTCCCTGCTTCCTCACTTGTTCCCCCTACAATTAATTATCTAAACAACAACAGTGTGATCATTTTTTAAAATAAATAAGAAGTGGTACAGCTCTACCTAAAATCTTGAATAATCTCCCACTAAGCCCGGAATAAATCCAAAACTTCCCATTGTAATCTAGAAAGTTCTTCATAGTCTGGACGCTACTTGCCTCTTAATCTCAAATCACACTACTCTTTTGCTTCTTCTGGCTACACTCGTCTCTTTTCTAATTTTTGGAAACATAAATAAACATATCTTGTCTCTCTGGCCGAATGACAATTCCTCAGAGTTCTTCCCTGACCTCCATATCTTAAATGGCCCCAATCCTCTTCAATCTTGGGTTATTCTCATTCAATAATCTATTTTTGTATCCTTTTCTTACCTTTTTTAAAAAAAAAAAAATCTTAAGCACATAGCTTTTAAAGGTCTGGTTGATTGAAGTGTAATTTGTAGAGTAAAATTCACTCTTTTTAATGGCCAGCTATACAGCTATATATGTGTGTTTCATCAAACACATAGATTTGTAACCATTATCAAAATTAAGATATAGAACATTTCATTACCTCAATGAACTCTCCAAAAGGTTTACAAAACTGAAACAACCCAAATGTTCTTCAGCTGACAAATAAACAAACTATACTGAATTCAAACAATGGAAGACTACTTAGCCATAAAAAAGGACTACTAATATATATATACAAAGATGCATTACACTAAATAAGACATTCGATTTAAGAAATCACATGTTGTATAGTTTCATTTATATGACTTACTGGAAAAGGCAAGATCATAAGGGCATAAAACAAGTCAGCATTTGCCAGGGCTGGGGTAGAGAAGGGGTGGATTATGAAGGGGCATGAGATAACTCATTCACCTCTTTTTTCATAGCTTTCATTACAATCTGTAAAAATCTTGCTTATTTATTGTTTATTTATTAAGTGTTGCCTTCCTCAAAAGGCACATTCCAAGACAGCATGAACCCATCTCTTACTCACTTCTGTGTCTCCAGAAACTAGCATGGTGCCAGTCATTGAACAGGTGTTCAATTATTCCTTGTTGAATGACTTAATGAACATGTAAGCCCTTCCCCAACTTGACCTTCACCCTGAATCTTCAACTTCAACACATGATCATGCCCTGTGAACCTTACCTCCTAAGTAGTTCTCCTAGTTATCCCCTTTCCCTTACTGCCATATCCCTGCCCTTGATGTTTTTTACTTAGATGATTGTAATAGCCCCAAAAGTAGTTTTCCTACCTACAGTCTTACCCCTTCAACCACTGTCTCTAACTGCTGCTAGATATGATCAAATTACATCCCTCCCATCCAACTTGATCATATCTAGCAGGAGTTAAAGACAGTGACTGAAGGGGCAAAACTTAAAAAAAAAAAAAAAAAGTAAAGGTTCCCATTGCCTAGCAACCAACCTAGCTATGGCTCTTCTCCATTCCCAGGTGCTCAACCCTAATCACCACCTACTAGCAGGGCTCTGCTCCTATCCAGATATGGCTCCCAGAACCAAAATGCTGCTCATCTGTCCTAAGGATGAGACCTACCTCCAACTAAGTGAGTCCCTCATTCTGGAGGGTCCCTATTGTCTTCCTAGTTCCATCCATCAGTGCCTTCTCAATCCCAGCATGCCTAATGGCTTCATGTCTCCAAATCTAAGTCAAATATCAAGGAATTTAGGGCTATCAGAGCAAATCATGTAATTATAAACTATGTTATTTCTCAAAGTTATACCCATAATCTCAACTCTCAAGATCCTAGTATACCAAATCTTGAAGTCACATATTTTTCAGATTGTGATAGTGGCAATTATTTTATCTCTTCCTTCATCATGTTCTTAAAGGAATAAAGAAGTCAGCATTTGCTTGTATTGAGTCACCACAGTAGGCTGGAAATAAGCCTAAATTATTCTTTCCATAAAACTATCAAAAGTAGGATAGGTCAAAATCAACTTTTAATATGTGCCATCAAAGCCATGAAATATGAAATCCATGTGATTTTAGTGGGCTTTTTGGGGGAATCACTAATGTTCATCAAAGGGCACAAGCTAAATAAGTTAAAGTATATCCATAAAATATATTACTCTGAAGTCGTAAGAAAAATGAATGAGGCTCTGGATTCCATTACCAGTTTATACTCTTGCACCATTTGAGTTTCCAACTGCAAACCTTTAACAGGTATCTGGGGGAAAAAATGGTGGATAGGAGGCAGGACAAGATTGCAGCTCTCACTGGGACACACAGAGCAGCATGTGGAGACTTGTATCATGAATTTTGCTCCAGAGCTCTGCAGAAATATACCAGGAAAGCCAAAAGAATCCACAGACCCTATGAAGAAAGTGGTTTCCTCCTGCAGGACCCAGGAGACAGCCCAAATACTGTGAGTGCCCAAGTTGTGAAAGTGGGAAAGGGGTATTATCCATCCCTGAACACACACCCTCACTGGGGAACCCGAAGGTCTAGATCATGGGAAAAAGATTTGACCTTACCTGGAGCTGAGTCAATTTAGAGAGCTGAGTGAAATATAGCAGTAGAGGAAGCAGCAGGAAAAGCCCTGTGGGCTCTCTAGGTCCCTGGGAAGCAATTTCTTTCTCCCTGTGTGTGCCTCACAGGGGTCCTTGGGGAGGGCTGCCAGAGGTACTGGGAAAAGACCACAGGGAGAAGGAAACCTCCAGCTGAACTTTGTAGCAATTCCA
The DNA here is from genome assembly GCF_001698545.2 of Rhinopithecus bieti. Classification (NCBI taxonomy): domain Eukaryota; kingdom Metazoa; phylum Chordata; class Mammalia; order Primates; family Cercopithecidae; genus Rhinopithecus; species Rhinopithecus bieti. The sequence goes on from NW_016811065.1 coordinate 1,582,777, forward strand.
ACCCAATGTGAAATCTCCTGGCTAGAACTCAGGGGAGGGTGGGAATCCAGTAGACTCAACAGGCAGAGAGGTGCAAAAGCCCTAAGTGCTTTCTCAGTTGAGAGGCTGCTAGTCCAGGGAAAGTTCTCAGCCCTCCTCGCCCACTGCCTAGAAACAAACTTGGTACCTATGGTAGGAGTGAGATTAGCCTTTTGTGTTGCATGGGAGCTGGGTGAGGCCTGTGACTGCCAGTTTTCCCCCACTTCCCTGACTACCTGCATGACACAGCAGAGGCAGCCATAATCTTCCTGGGAATATAACTCCATTGACCTGGGAATCACACCCCCATCCCCCACAACAGCTGCAGAAAGACTCACCCAAGGAGAGTCTGAGTTCAGACACACCTAACCCTTCCCCCACCTGATTGTCCTTCCTTACCCACCCTGGTAGTTGAAGACAAAAAGTATTTTCTCCTGGGAGTTCTAGAGCCCCATCCACTGCCTGATCCTCCCTATACTACCACAGCTGATGCCCTCTTGAAAGTGCTACCTCCTGGCAGGAAGCCAACCAGCACAAAAATAGTGCATTAAACAACCAAAATTAAGGATTCTCACAGAGTCCATTTCACCCTCCTGCCACCTCCGCTGGAGCAGGTGCTGGTATCCACAGCTAAGAGATCTGCAAAAGGGTCACATCACAGGACTCTTCAGACAACCCTCAGTACCAGCCTAGAGCCTGGTAGCCCTGCTGTGTGGCTAGATCCAGAAGAGAAATAACAATCACTACAGCTCAGCTCTCTGGAAGTCACATTCCCAGGAAAAGGGGGAGAGTACTAAATAAAGGGAACACTCCATGGAACAAAATAATCTGAACAGCAGCCTTGAACCCAAGATATTCCCTCTGACATAGCCTACCCAAATGAGAAGGAAACAGAAAAACAATTCTGGTAATACGACAAAACAAGGTTCTTTACCACCCCCCAAAAAAATCACACTAGCTCACCAGCAATGGATTCAAACCAAAAAAACAAATCCCTGATTTACCTGAAAAATAATTCAGAAGGTCAATTAAGGAGCACCAGAGAAAGGTGAAGTCCAATTTAAAGAAATCAAAAAAAATGATATAAGAAATGAAGGGAGAAATCTTCAGTGAAATAGATAGCATAAGAAAAAAAAATCACAACTTCAGGAAATAAAGGACACACTCAGAGAAATGCAAAATCTTCTGGAAAGTCTCAGCAATAGAATCAAAAAAGCAGAAGTGAGAACTTCAGAGCTCAAAGACAAGGTTTTCAAATTAACCCAATCCAACAAAGACAAAGAAAAGATAAATAAAATTAATAGACCATTAGCAAGATTAACCAAGAAGAGAGAAGATCCAAATAAGCTCAACTGGAAAAAAAATGAGAGATATTACAACCAACACCACAGAAATACAAAATATCATTCAAGGCTAGCATGAACACCTTTACCTACATAAACTAGAAAACCTAAAGGAGATGGATAAATTCCTAGAAATACACAACCCTCCTAACTTAAATATGGAAGAATTAGAAACCCTGAACAGAACAGTAACAAACAGTGAGACTGAAATTATATTTTAAAAATCACCAGCCAAAAAATGTCCAGAACCAGGCAGATTCACAGCTGAATCCTAGCAGACATTCAAAGAGTTGGTACCAATCCTACTGACACTATTCCACAAGATACAGAAAGAGGGAATCCTCCCTAAATCATTCTAGGAAGCCAGTAGCACCCTAATATGAAAACAAGGGAAGGCATAACAAAAAAAAAAAATACAGACCAATATCCCTGATGAACATAGATGCAAAAGTCCTTAACAAAATGCTAGCTAACCAGATCCAACAGCATATCAAAAAGATAATCCACCATGATCAAATGGGTTGCATACCAGGGATGCAGGAATGGTTTAAGATACGCAAGTCAATAAATACGATACACCACATAAACAGAATTAAAAACAAAAATCACACGATAAACACAATAGATGCAGAAAAAGCATTTGACAAATCCAATATCCCTTTATGATTAAAACTCTCAGCAAAATTGGCATACAAGCAACATACCTCAATGCAATAAAAGCCACCTATGACAAACCCACAGCCAACATAGTATAGAACGAGAAAAAGTTAAAAGAACCTTCAAAGCCATGCAAATACATGGAAATTAAATAATCTCCTCCTGAATGATCATTGGGTCAACAATGAAATCAATGGAAATTAAAAAATTATTTGAACTAAACAATAATAGTAACACAACCTATAAAAATCTCTGGATACAGCAAATGTGATGCTAGGAGGAAAGTTCATACTCTTACATACCTATATCAAAAAGTCTGAAAGAGCACAAATAGACAATCTAAGGTCACACCTCAAGGAACTAGAGAAAAAAGACCCAACCAAACCCAAACCCAGCAGAAAAAGAAATAAAAATCAGAACAGAGCTAAATGAAATTGAAACAAAAAAGAAATACAAAAATAAATGAAATAAATAAAATACTTAGGAATACCTAACCAAGGAGGCAAAAGACCTCTACAAGGAAAACTACAAAATACTGCTGAAAGAAATTGCAGTTCACACAAACAAATGGAAACACATCCCATGTTCATGGATGGGTAGAATCAATGCTGTGAAAATGACCATACTGCCAAAAGCAATCTACAAATTCAATGCAATTCCCATCAAAATATCACCATCATTCTTCACAGAACTAGAAAAATCATAAAAAAACAAAAAAGAGCCTGCATAGATAAAGCAAGACTAAGCAAAAAGAACCAATCTAGAAGCATTACATTACCCAATTTCAAACTATACCATAAAGCCATAATCACCAAAACAGCATGGTACTGGTATAAAAATAGGCACATAAACCAATGCAACAGAATAGAAAACCCAGAGATAAACCTAAATACTTACAGCCAACTGATCTTTGACAAAGCAAACAAAAACATAAAGTGAGAAAAGGACACCCTATTCAACAAATAGTGCTGGGATCACTGGCAAGCCACATGTAGAAGAATGAAACTGGATCCTCATTTCTCACATTATACAAAATTCTACTCAAGATGGATCAAGGAGTTAAATCTAAGACCCAAAACTATAAAAATTCTAGAAGATCATTGGAAAAACCCTTCTAGACATTGGCTTAGGCAAGGATTTCATGACCAAGAACCCAAAAGCAAATGCAATAAAAAACAAAGATAAATAGGCGGGACTTAATTAAACTAAAAGCTTTTGCATGGCAAAAGGAAAAGTCAGCAGAGTAAACAGACAACCCACAGAGTGGGAGAAAATCTTCACAATCTATACATCTGACAAAGGACTAATATCCAGAATCTAAAACAAACTCAAACAAATTAGCAAGAAAAAAACAATCCTATCAAGAAGTGGGCTAGGGACATGAATAGACAATTCTGAAAAGATATACAAATGGCCAACAAACATGAAAAAAATGCTCAACATCACTAATAATCAGGGAAATCCAAATCAAAACCACAACGTGATACCACCTCACTCCTACAAGAATGGCCATAATCAAAAAATAATAGATGTTGGCATGGATGCAGTGAAAAGAGAACACTTCTACAATGCTGGTGGGAATGTAAACTAGTACAACCACTATGGAAAACAGTGTGGAGATTCTTTAAAGAACTAAAAGTTGAACTACCACTTGATTCAGCAATCCCACTACTGGGTATCTACCCATAGGAAAAGAAGTCATTATATGAAAAAGATACTTGGACATCCTTGTTTATATAAGCACAATTCACAGTTGCAAAAATGTGGAACCAGCCCAAATATCCATCAATCAACGGGTGAATAAACTGATATATATATATGATGGAATACTACTCAGCCATAAAAAGGAATGAATTAATGGCATTCACAGCAACCTGGATGGGATTGGAGACTATTATTCTAAGTGAAGTAACTCAGAAATGGATAACCAAATATCGTATGTTCTCACTCATAAGTGGGAGCTAAGCTATGAGGATGCTAAGGCATAAGAATGATACAAGGGACTCTGAGGATTCCAGGGAAATTGTAGGAAGTGAGTGTGGGATAAAAGGTTACAAATTGGGTTCAGTGTATAATGCTGTGGTGATGGGTGTGCCAAAATCTCACAAATCACTACTAAAGAACTTACTCATGTAAGCAAACACCACCTGTTCCCCAAAAATCTATGGAAATAAAAAAATTAAAAGAAAAAAAAAAAGAAAGAAAAAAAAAAGAAAAGAAAAATGAATGAGAAAGCACTTAATGCACTGATGTGGGAAGAACTCCAAGATATAGTGATAAGTGAAGACTGAGGTGCAGAATACTGCTACTCACCTGTACACTTTCAATTGTCATAAACACTTTTATTTGCTTAGAGAAAGTAATGAAGGATTATCAAGAAAATAGTGTAAGTGTTTTCCCATGGGAGAAAGGGGAATGAGGCAGATTGGAGCAGAAGTAGGAAGAAGACTGTCTTCCATATACCTCTTTATATTTTGGTTTTGAGTGATGTAAATCTATTATTCCCCCCGCAAAAATATTTTCAGTTCTTTTCAAGTAGAATTTGAGTGTGTACCACAATGTGATTCTCAAAAAGCTCATTAAAATTACATTACTCCAAGAGTTTGAAACCATTATAAAATCAACAAAACCTTTCAATGGCCCTGATATGAATACATATGCAATGAATTTTATTAGCATATAAATATAAGTGAATGAATAAATACATTCTAAAATGCATTGTTCAAATGAAAATGTAGCAGTTACCTGCTTTATCAGTTGTCCTAAAAACTTCATTTTCTCTTAGGTAGTAAATTGGACAGGTACATTTAAATATATCATTTCAGGTCAGTGAAACGGTCCTAAAAATGGAGTTTGTGGACAGTCGCAGGGTGTCAAAATCATCTATGGTGACAGTGCTATGGGGAATATAACTAATACAATTATATATCATTTTTGGCTTGACACAAAATGATGTTCTTTTGCTTGCCCTATATCAATTTATTTAGGGAAATCATCCTTTTACTATTCTCTCTCTTTATCTGCTTCTCTCTCTCTCTCTCTCTCTCTCATACACACACACACACACACACATTTTGTGTAATTTAAGTGCAACTGTCAATCAAGTGGCCCACCTCCCCTGCCTCAGAAGTAGCAAATGTTGACTAGTGTATTCCATTCTCCCAGCTACCTGGATTCCAGGGGTGAACATAAGACCAAAGTTTGGCCAATTAGAGCCATTGGATAAGCAGTAGAGACTGTTATAGATGAATGAAACAAGAAGGTTTCTGTACTTTTGAAATTACAAGCTCTAAGAATCAGATATGCCTATAGCTGCCAGGGCATGTTACTACTATCCTTTTTGAAAATGAACCCAACTTAGTGAAGACAACAGGGAAATTAATAAAATGAAATTAATCATGATATTATTGGTAAACACCAGATCCAGCCATGCCCTAAGCTAGTCCACCTTTGGATTTATTAACTTCATGAGCCAACGAATTCCCTCTTTTGTTGCCATTTTGAAACACAGTGCAACTGTTCCTCAATAAAATCTTTATGATTATTACCTGTACATATTCCAGAGTTTCTTTGGAAACTCTGGTCTTTCTTGGGATTATGCCTTAATTTACCTGGAAAATTTAGAAAGTGTAGACTACGAAATTTAGGAGATTCAGAGAAATTCTTCATGTGATTAATGAATCTGGAGCAGGTCACTGAAGTTCTTTCATATTGAGGGAGGTTCTGTAAGACAGAGGAGAAAAATACACAAAATAAAATTAGGTTAATGGCTCCAAAATAATTCATGCCACCTAGCACTCTTACTTCCCTAAAGTGAGTGATTTTTTTTTTTAATATTTTGTTTCTTTATTCTTTAAATGAAACAATCCTGAAAACAATCACAGTTAACTCTAGTTACCTTTACATGCACATTCCTCTTATGTATTCATTAAAGAGGCTAATTAACTTAATTATTTGTTCATTGAAAAAAATCTTATTCAGTTACACTATATGCTAGATATTAATCTAGGCAGTGAGGATACAAGAGGCACGGTCTCTGCCCTTATGAAATTGACATATTAGTGGAGAGTGACAAAAAATAAACAAATATATCTACAATAGATTGGATGGTGATTTTTCTGTTGCTAAGATGAAAAACATAAAATAAGAGATACCTTCTCAGACAGGGTGATATGAAAACAAAGATTCACTGGCACAGATGCAGTAGCCACATGAGGTCTTGGATGAGAGTCATTCCGAGCACTGGGAACAGCCAGTGTGTGAAAGAATGGAGAGGCAGGGGATAGGGAAGGGGGTCAGAAGGTAGGGGAGAGGAGGCTCTTAAATCAAGCCTTGTCACCTTGAAATAGCAAAAACAGAAAACAAAGGGGAGAAAGAGCTACAAATATCTTGGTTAAATAATATGAAATAAGGTCGTAAGTAAGGATCCAATTTGATTTAAATCAAAAACTATTCATTCTAAAATCTAAAACTATAAAAACCTAAAAAGATAACCTAGGGAATACCATTGAACATAGAAATTCACAAAGATTTCATGAGAAAGACACCAAAAGCAATTGCAACAAAAACAAAAATTGACAAACAGGATCTAATTAAACTAAATAGCTTCTACACAGGAAAAGAAACTATCAACAGAGTAAACAGACAACCTACAGAATAGGAGAAAATATTCGCAAACTATGCTTCCAACAAAGGTCTAATACCCAGAATCTATGAGGAACTGAAACAACTTTACAAGCAAAAATCAAACAACTCCATTAAAAAGTGGACAAAGGACCTGAATGGAAACTTTTCAAAATAAGACATACATGTGACCGACAAGCACATGAAAAAATGCTCAACATCACTAATCGTTAGAGAAATGCAAATCAAAACCACAATGAAATACCATCTCACACCAGTTAGAATGGCTATTACTAAAAAGTCAAAGAATAACAGATGCAAGATTGCAGAGAAAGGGGAACAGTTATACACTGCTGGTGGGTGTGTAGTTTAGTTCAGTCATTGTGGAAAGCAGTATGACAATTTCTCAAAGAACTTAAAGCGAATTATCATTTGATTCAGCAATCACATTATTGGATATATATACCCAAAAGAATATAAATCATTCTAACATAAAGACACATGCACATGTGTCTTCACTGCAGCACTATTCACAATAGCAAAGACATGGAATCAACCCAAATGCCTATCAATGTTGGACTGGATAAAGAAAATGTGATACATATATACCATGGAATACTGTGCAGCCATAAAAAAGAATGAGATCATGTTTTTTGCACCAATATGGATGAAGCTGGAGGCCATTATCTGAAGCAAACTAACACAGGAACAGAAGCCCAAATACCGCATCTTCTCACTTATAAGTGGAAGCTAAACAACAAAAAACATGGATACTAGAAGGGAAACAAGAGGCACTAGGACCTACTTGAGGGTGGAGTGGGGGAGGAGGGAAAGAATCAGAAAAAATACCTGATGGGATACTATGCTTATTATCTGTAAGGAAGTTATCTGTACACCAAAGGAAGGAAGGAAGTTAAGGAAGTTATCTGTACACCAAACCGCTGTGGGTGTACACAGTTCACCATATAATAAGTAAGGAAGTTATCTGTACACCAAACCGCTGTGGGTGTACACAGTTCACCATATAATAAACCTGCACATGTACTCCTGAACTAAAATAAAAGTTTAAAAATAATAATATAGATAAATAAAAACCAGTCATTAAACATGTAATCAGAACCAACTTCCCATTGGTTTGATGTGTAATTTTTATTGTTTGGATATGATTAGATATTATCGATTCGGGTGATTTGGATATTGTATAAATTTGGATATTGGATATTAATGTATGGCTAGTACTGTTTGGATATTGTGAATATTATGTGTTCAGGATAGCATTAATTTACTGAATCTGTACAAGGTCAGCTCATCCCTGCATGAGCAATAGTATCTTACTGAAAGGGTAAGGTTTTCATCTTGTCACTTCACACGGCCTATCACTCACCCAACTCTACCCACTCCCTGAGGAAAAGGTTTGTGTCTCAAGCCAGAAACTGTAAGCTAAGTGAGAGGGTCCTAGGAGGGCACTGGAGTGGGAACTCTCTCTTTTCCATAACTGTGGATCAAGGAGGGAGAGATGGAAGCTTAAGAAGACATACACCTCTTAAATGGCAGGAGGCAGCTGGGACTCGAGAGACCCAGTCCAGTTGTACCAGTCATGGAGCATGGGAGATTAACTAAGGAAGGGTCAGAAACCTATACTTTATAAGACTTTTTTGCTGCTAGCATTTTCTTTCTTTATATTTGCTTGATATTGAGTAGAATCTTCTTTAAAAATCATCACAAATGAGCTAAAATAAGTGAAAGGGAGAGAATTTCTACCATTTTAAAGAGAGAAGAGTACCACAGGAACAGCAGTGATTCCAAGAGAGGGCTTGAGAGAAAGTGAAATGAGAGAAAAACTATTTTCCTGACTTGGTTAGAGCCACTGTCCATCTGGACAGTATGTGCGCATGGGCAATCTTGGAGGTAATAACTCAGAGCACGGGCTGTAGAATCATGCAGGTCCACATCCAAGCCTCATCTCCACACCCCGCTCTCTATACAAGCCGGGGCAATTTACCTTCTCTACTCCTGTTTCCACCTTTACAAAGTGGGGCTACTGCTATCTCACAACAACTATTACCCCCATTTTACAGATTAAAAACTAACTTATCAAAGCTATACAAGTACTAAGTATTGAAAGCAAGTCTCAAATCCACTCTTTCCTACTCTAACGGCCATGTTTTTAACCCCATTCCATACTGCTTCCCCATTTTAGAATAAGCACAATGTAAGTATTCAAACAGAACCTAGATCACCGTGGCCTCCTCACAGTCAGCAACCTAAGTGTCCAAAACAGAAAGCGTCCAAAACAGAAAGCGTCCAATGTAAGTGTCCAAAACAGAAACTAGAAGATCACCCTGGCCTCCATTTCCTCCCTTATCCCTCAGATCTATGCACAACCATTTCCTGTCAACCTCACCCTCTCAATGTCCTCCAGTCTCATTCCCATAGCTGCAGGCCTATTAGCATCTTCATCCACATCCCTCCTTGCAGTTCACCTCCATTGAATTTTCTTTCTCGCATTATCTTTCTAAAACCCAAGTTTAAATATGGCACTGGCCTTCTTAATAGTGTTCATTGATTTCCCACCATTTAAACAGTGGTTCTCAAACTGTACCATGCAAAAAAATCACCTGGTGAACATGTTAAAATGCAAATTTTGATTCACATATGTCTAAGGGGATAAGCCCAGGCATGTGCACTCTTAGCAGTCATACTGGGTGACAGATACAAGTGATCAACTTCTCGTTTCTCCAAGTGTGGCTCAGGACCCAGCATCACCAACATCACCTAGGAGCTTGTTAGATATGAAGATTCTCTGGCCTCACCCTAAAACCTACTGGATCAGGATCTGAATTTTAACAAATCCCCAGCCCATCACACTCTGACCTAAAGAACGAAATGCAAAACTCTATGGTACAGGAGGTTGGTCATGACCCACCATCTATTTATCTCTTGCCCCCAACCCCATCTCACAGGACTCTCTCCTCTGTGATCCAAGTATGACAAAGTAGGAAAACTGAGGCACCAAAAAGCTAAGGCAGTGAGTCTCAGTTTCTTCATCTTGGTCAGCCCAGTGCCTAGCACAGTCCCTATTACATGTGTCCTGCTGCTTCATTGATGTTTTGAATTTGACTGGATGGAATTAATTTATGTTTTAAAACAAATTTTGAAATGCAGTATTATATTCAAATTGCACCTTTCCTCAGGGTATGATTTACTGAAATGAAAAGGAATGAATGCAGACAAAGACACTCCATATCATGGACCTGATGCATTTTACTCCTGAAAACACCTTACATTTCTTTGTTGAGCAGGGGAGACAGGTACTGATTCCTCTCTGTGAAGACACTGTGGCTTTTAGTTGATTCACTGCCTGAAGTCAAACCCATGCTCTATATATGAAAGCACAAATCCACCTTCTTTTTTAAGATGAGCAAACTTTCACCACAAAGATACAAGAACAGTAAATATTGATCTTCTGGACGGATGGCGCACCTCACGCCACAGGCCACTCAAGCATCTGCTCATTACCACCAGCCCTCCCCTTTGTTGGGAAATAATGCCAAGTGGCCTCACGTGCTATCGGCTGTAGATTGCAAATATTTAAAAGAAATAAATTTCTCTGAATGCAAAGCACCTTTCTTTGTTATCTAACCCCCTCTCCTCCCAAGTCATGTTGATTTTGGGGTTGTGCACACTCCCAGCACCTGTACTTTTCAATTGTTTGCCTGCCAAGAACAGTGTGGTTTTCTTGCTTGGTTTTAGAAGCTATTCTAAGTACAGTAGCCAATGAAGGCATATTTTCTTTCTCTCTTGGCAATATGTAAAGGAAGTTGCAACTTTAGGACACCTAGCAGCAACTGTAATTAGAGGACAAGGAAAGAAATTGGAGTTTCTCCATCTCAGTATTTGTCCCACATGATCATGAAAAATGTACCACCACTGCAGACCAAAACCAAAAGTGTAGGTTTCTTCAACAGTCTTATTATTTGGCAGAAAGTTTTCTAAATTGGTTTTGCTGAAATCCAGAATCATTCTTTAGTGGAAAAGTAAGATCTGGACAATAAGACAAGAATGGAATTTCAGCAAGTGGAAAATCAATTTGTGATTGAGAATAGCCACTAGGTATACAAATCCAAGTGTCTGAATATATAAATGTTGGATCAAACTATTATTTCCTCCACGTGGAGCATTATCAATTTGATGTGGTATCATCATGCCCTGTGTGTTTTTAATCATGGTTCTTAATCTCTTACCACTGAGGCATATGCAATGCAGTGCTAACGAGAAATAATCTACTGCCAAGTATTATGATCTGATCAATGCTGATGGCAAACTGGGTCTGGAGACAAATGATCTGTGTGTAAACCTTTAGTCACTCTCTTACACTAAGCTGAATTCTAATTCAAAGGGAACGCTGCAACCTCTATTACCGCCACCACTTTTGTCACTTTTCATTTTATTACATACTTTATTCTACTTTCATGAATCAGTATTTGGGGATTTACTCTTCCCCAGTTCTTGATCCATATAGTCTGGACAAAGCAAATGCCCAGATCTGAGCACATCACATTCCACTGGCTGCCTGAATTGGAGTTCAGAACCAGCGAGGTTTAATGGGATATTTTGAGATTTCCAGATTGAGGTTTGATTGTGAGAGATGGTAGCGTCTGTGGCTGCTGCAGCTATTTCAACAGCATGAGGCAAGTGTCTCTTGGCTTTGAATTACTTCTCTGGTAAGCTAGCTTGAGCTGGGTAAGCTATACTTTCTTGCCCATTCTGCCTGGTGTTAAGAGATCTGTATTTGTGAGATGAGGGTTCAAAATGCAGTCTATGTTTATGGAAGTTTATTTCACTCTAGGTCAGGGGTGCCCAATCTTGGGCCACACATAAAATACACCAACACAAACAATAGCCGATGAGAAAAAACACACACACACACACACAAAATCTCATAATGTTTCAAGAAAATTTATGAATTTGTGTGGAGCCGCATTCAAAGCTGTCCTGGGCTGCATGTGGTCCACTATGTGTCCTGGGCCACATGTGGCTTGATCCTGGTTGCTCTTGTTCAACCCAGAGCAAGCAGGTTGGACACGCTTGCTCTAGATAAAACTGACCAGTTCTGATAAAGATGATTCTGATAAGGACAATGCTCACTTTGTCTTAGTTGGCATCAGTCTCCAAACAAACATTTAAGCCAAAATATTCTAGGTATTCTAGGTAATTTACGTATTCCAAAAATGAAAGAGATGATATTTGCTACAACATACAACCCTTACAACTAAAATGAAGTATTTTGTTGTTTCCAATGTAAATAGTAAGCCAGGGAATAATGAGCTGAAGTGACTCTTTCTCTATTTGCACTGGATTAGCAAGATCTCCATGGAATTGCTTTAAATTATATATAAATCATAAAGCTACTTTCAGTTTCTTGTAAGACTTGAAAATTATAGGAAATGTCAGAAGAAACATAAAAATGACATTTTATAAATTTAAATTTAAATTCAGAGTTATCCAAAACTGATTTGTATGAAAATTTAAATCTTTTTAGAAAAATTATTCTGTAAGAATCACCAGCTCTAGATGTGCTAAAATTTACATTTCAGAATAATTTATCAGAAATGCATCCCAGTGTTGTTGGAGTCTGTAAAATACTCAGCAGTTTTAGGGACAACTGTATCAGGAAAAAGATTCTTCTCAAAGTAAAATGATCAAAATGATTTGCAATCTTAAAGATGAAATTGCTGAAAGTATAACAAAAAATGACCTAGTAAAGGAATGTGTAGAAAGCAAGCCCCAAAATACAGCTCATGATCAATTAAGATATCACATAGCAACATATTATTATTTATTGCATCATAAAAAATTATAACACCAAAATGTTAATTTTTTCCAGTTGTAGGTTCAGATTGTCATTCATGTATTGCTATTACCCCTATTACATTTTATAATTAATAACATAGTTATAAAGAAAAATGTTTTATATTTTAGTATTATTAACCGCCCTTTCTCCTGCTTTCATTTTACACTGGGCTCCACAAATTATGTAGCTTGCCCTGACTGTATCTATACAATTTTTCAGGCTAAGCCTTACATTCTCATAGTCAAATGGACAAGGTCAAAGGCTGTCAGAAAGATGACAGAATTCTGTATTTCTCACTCATGACATTTGGAGGTGGCCCTTCTCCTATCCTGCAAGATCACTTCGTACCAAAGCTTAAAATATGAGACAGGTATCTTGCTACTTTGAAAGAAAATAATATCTACCATCTACTGAGTGTATTCAATTGGCCATATATTGCCTCAAGTTAGACAGAAGATTGTTTATACAAGCGCCCATGTATTTTTGAAAATTCCATCTTACACACATATGTTTAGTGTAGCACTATTTACAAAAGCAAAGACTTGGAACCAACCAAAATACCCATCAATGATAGACTGGATAAAGAAAATGTGGCACATATAGACCATGGAATAATATGCAGCCATTAAAAATAATGAGCTCATGTCCTTTGCAGGGACATGGATGAAGCTGGAAGCCATTGTTCTCAGCAAACTAACACAGGAACAGAAAACCAAACACCACATGTTGTCACTCATAAGAGTGGGAGTTGAACAATGAAAACACATGAATACCGGGAGGGGAACATCACACACCAGGACCTGTCGGGGGGTTGGAGGCAAGGGGAGAGAGAGCATTAGGACAAATACTTAATGCACGCGGGGCTTAAAACCTAGATGATGGGTTGACAGATGCAGCAAACAGACATGGTATATGTATACCTATGTAACAAACCTGCACATTCTATACATGCATCCCAGAACTTATAATAATACTTAAAAAGAGAAAATTTCTCTGTCTTTTAGCATCAAAAGCTGATGTAGTCTGACATCATTATGTTCCTTTGTTTGTGATCTATCTGGGAGATGTTTGTTTTATTTGTATTCTTTGTTCTTACATCTCTGAAAACTTTTATGATCTCTTTGTGACTATTGAAATAATGTCATAACAAAGTGTCTTAGTGTGGGTTTTCTTTCATTATACTGGGCACTCGAGTAAGCTGTAACAATCTGGAAATTCCTGTCTTGCAATTCTATAAATATTTTTTCTTTTTTAGAAATAATTTTCTCCCCTGTGTTCTCATTCTCTCTCGCTCTCGCTCTCACTCTCTCCCCTCTTTCACTCTGTCTTCCATTTTTAAAGCTTTTTCCTTCTACTTTCTAAGGGCTTCCTTTAACTTATCTTTTCACTCTTATGCTGCTCTTTTTAAAAATCTTGGTTTTCACACATTTAATTCCTGTCTATTTCTTCTTGTTGTTTTCACTTTTTAAAATATGGCATCCTGTTCTTATTTAATAGATGTTCTCTCTTCCCCTATTCCTGAGTATTTTGATCTGAGGGTCTGGGTTTGCCTTAGTAGTGTTAGATTTGTGTTCATATTGTTTGGTTCCCTGGGTTGTTTCAGTGTCTTCTGAGCTTCTCTCTTCTGCTTGTTTTCATTTATCTCATGTTAAAAGCCTTCCTCAAGGATCCTTGAGAGCCTTTACTGCCATTCATATATAACAGAAAAGCACTAAAAGGCTGACTGCAGCTCTGGATTCACTCGGGTAGGGCTTATGACCAGTGGGCTTCCCTGAAGCATGATGGGGTAGCCAGCCTACCTACCCAATGACAGGTCCCTCACCGTCAGAATGGGAAAGGCTTTCCCCTGATATGTCCTCCAAGCACCAGCCCAAGAATGTATTTATCAGACCGGTAGCATTCTGGGAAGAGAGCAAGAGGAAAGTGCCTGGGTGTTCCACAGGCCTCTATCTAAAACTTCAAGAAACCCCTACTCGGAGCCCCCACTTCATCCCTGAGTTGGGAGTCCTTCTAGCCTAATTTTGCCAGAGAATAAATCTTTGTCCCAATTCTGCAGGGTGAGCCAAGAGGAAATAGAACTCTGCATCCAGCCCCTCACCAGGCCCCTGTTCTAAGCCCTGTGTGTACTCCCTGATTTCGAAGATATGGAGAACCTTCAGGATCCAGGTTTTTCTAGGAAGTGAGTAGGATGAATTGACTCACTTCTCCTCATCAGGCCCCTGTGTAGACTGAAGTTGGGAGTCACTTCATTCTGTTAACTCAGTTATCACTTTTTAACCAACTTTACAGCTTTCCAAAAATTGTTGAAATTCCTCACCTAGTATAGTCTTCTCTCTTTGTCTTTGTCTTTGTGTGTGAATGCATTTTGTTTTAAAGCAGGGTATTTCAATCTTTCAAAATCATGTGACACTAAAAATGGATAATAGTTGTAGGGAATGCTGGGGCAAATGGAAGAAGCTACTCAAAGCCAGGGGGAACTAGCCTGAGCTGACCTGGCTACTCCAGCTCCTACATGACCACCAAAAGGGCTCAATAAATTTTGTATTTCTGCCCACATGCAGCCTATTTGCAGCATACCATTTAGAGGCTCTGTTTCACCACAAATTTTACAGAGTTTAGGGAAAGGGATATGAATAAGTGTGGCCAGTCTACCATGTTTGACCAGATACCCTCATTGCTCACTTGCCTACACTGTCTAGGTTTGGATGATTTTTTTTTTTTTTTTTTTTCCTGTGGCTATCCATCTTGCGGTCCTGGAGTATCCATCCAGCTTCTTCAAAAGGCATCCTCCCAATTCTTTTTACCAGGATAACCATAGGTACCAACTTGTCTCTATGATTATTCTCCCTGAAAGTAGTAACTGCCATGCTTCTTACCTCACTATCCCCATCCAAGACAAATCCTGGACCCCATGAAGAATCACTTAAGTTGCAGGTACCTGGACCTCAGACACATTCAGCCTGGTCTCTAGTCACTGGAGAGAGAGGGGATTCTACCTCAGTCAATAAAACAGAATTGTGATAAAGACAAAGGGAATAATCTAAAAGTAGTTAACACACAGCTTTTGGAGCATTATAACATATGCTCTAGATTATGGGATTTGGAATTCATACCTGAGTTGGAATCCTGCCCCTACCATCTACTGGCTATGTGATCCCAGGAAAATTACTTCACCTCCCTAAGCTTCAATAGCTTGATCTGGAAAACCAGATTTAAGAGTAACAATTGTTGCTGTGAATGTTTAAGTGGAAAAGCAACCACAGAAATGGAAAGCAATTGAATGGAAAGAAATTATCAATGAAAATTGAAAGGGAAAAGATAATGTTTGCAAATGAAGAAAAGATACGGTGTTACAAAAAATTAAACAGTGAATAAAAAAGGTCAAGGCTACAGTTTACACACACACAGACACTTAGGTCCCTACCATCCACAGAGAAGAAGGAGATACATAGATATATAGATATAAATATACACAAAAATCACAATTCTCAATATCATCTGAGGTTTTATATGTGATCATGGTTCCAGAAATTAGCTTTCTGAAGTTGTCTTCCAGGGGAAGCACAAAGTTACTATCTCCACTTAGTTATTAATTATCCACCCAAATGGGATCAGGCATCCTCACCTATTGTTAGCTTTCTTTTTACAAGACCATAAATAAAAATACAACTGATGTCCCATCTCATTATTTGCCTCCCTAAGACACAAGCCCACACATTATTTTATGCTGCAAAAAGAGCTCAGTGTGAATATTTGAGAATGATACATTGAAGATGCATATGGATACAAGGCCACACCATTACACGCTTCTAACTATGTGCCCTAAGGTGTCAAAGGAAAAACAAAATACTAACTTGGAAGAAAATATAAAATTGATCAACATCTCCTTGACAGCTATTGATAGATATATTACTAGACCTAAAGATGTTCCTTCTCAAGAAAACATAAATTCAAGTTCCTTCCAGGTTCTCTGTAGTGATGGAGTTTGGATCATGCTTGGACAAAGGAATCATAATTCAATTATCCAATGATTTATTACAATACACTTTGCCCACACTGGATATTTGGATGTGTAAACATCAGAGTATTACCCTCCCTTCAATCCCAGGCTTCGCATTTCAGATTTCATTAGCCAATAAAGCCAGGTTTATTTATAATAAAGTTAAGCCCTTCAAACTACTGACCATGGAAACCAGATTTTGAAATAATTCAGATTTGTGTTTCTGTTCTTTCTAATTAAGGGTAATATCGGGAAGCACAGACAGTGGGTAGCATTGTTCGAGCACCATGGATTTAAGCAAGAAAATCTGATTATCAGCTCATGTCAGAAGCCAAGCGATAATGCAGCTTAGCATTCGTTTGGGCTTTTTCTTTGGCCAAAAGATAATTACCGTTAGTGAGGCCTTACGTAAGTGTATCTAATATCTAAGGCCCTAAAATTTATGAATAGCAAAAGCACACAATAGGCAAAGAAGAATTACTGTATTTGTTATTTCTATGGCTTGTTCCACCATGATAATTTCATTATCTAGCAAAGTTGAAACTCTAAAATCAAAGTATAATTTCTTAAAGGACAAGAAGTTAAATATGCTGGCAAGGTTTTTGGCCTGATTTCCTTCGGCGAAAGTTATTTCTAACAAACAAGAAGTAGACCAGCCAGAATTTTCATAGAAAATTTACTAAAGGGGACTCAAAGTTACCTATCGAGGTCGCTGCACAAACAGATGTTAAGTTTCTGTAGTGAAATTTTTTTTTTTTTTTTTTTTTTTTAAATTTTTTTTTTTTTTTTTTTTTGTAAACTGTTATTTCTCAATCTTATGCTGCAGGAAAAATCTGAAATTTGAAAAGCACTTCTTGGCCAAAGCAGGATGGTGTCAGAGTGCTCACTGCTGAATACAAGTAATGTCAGTATGTATCACAAAGAATAAATGCTGGAGACCCAGAGTGGGGAAATTATTTAAACAAGGAGTTAGAACTTTGTTGTATAAAACCAAATCTAATTATGAGGATGAATAAAATCAAGTTGTAAAATTTGCAAGGTAAGTTGGCTGAGATTCTCCAAACCATAAAGAAGTAAATGCTTTTGAAAGAGAAAAATAGCATTATTGTCCTTAAGTGTATTTTTTTATTCAAAAGTACATTTCATTTTCTTGCTTATTATATACTAACAGCAACTAACATGTTATTGAGTACCTGCTACAGACCAGGCATTGTTCTAAACACTTTAGACATTTTTAACTCATCAAATCCTCACAATAACCTTAAGCAATCAGTACTTTATTATCCCCGTCCTACAGATGTGGAAAACAAGTGACAGAGAAGTTAAATAACTTGTCCATCTGGCTCCCATCACTCCAAATTGTATATATAGGGTACCTGATTTTACTCATCTTCATAATTTGAGTTCGTTCTGTCTCTCAAACTTCTAACCTATAGTACAAATAATGTTTCCCCTCTGGGTTCTCAGAAAACTTATTCTGTGTGATATGTCTCAAGCTGCTTGTATTATAGCAATATTCATTCTGACATCATCCTGAAGCAAAAGGAAATGTATTAGGACTCATCAGAGTAGTTACACTGCTGGTTCAGGCACTAACACCTCCCCAACCTTGAGCAAATCACTAAACTGAATACCAGTCAAACAGGAACAATGTTCCCTTCCCTGCCTACTTCTCATGGTTCTTGAGAGAGTATGGAGAATCCAAAAGATCTCTGAGAAGTATGGAATGCTCTGTAGAGCTGAGCACATTGACAGGACAATGCAATTGCCAAAGCATGAAAGCACAGGGTGAAGGCGTCCCAAGCAAAGCTCTCAGAATCGGTAACTAGTACACTTCCCACCTTTCCCTACCCTTCTCTTGCGCTCTTACTTGTAGCCGAGGTTTATTTGAGGGAGGGGAAAGAAAGGGGAAAATATTGTTGATGATGACAACAACAACAATAACAAATAGGTGTACTCATCAGCACTGAGAAGCAATGTGTGCAGTGAACCAAAGCACAGACGTTGGAGCTAGACTGCCCAGATTGGATCCTGGATCTGGCACTTGGGCAAACTGCTTTATGTTTCTCTGCCTCAGTCTCCTCATCTGTACAGTGAAGACAATAATAGTCTCTACTTGATTGGATAGTTATGACAATTAAATGACAATATTCATAGAGAATTTAGAGTAGCCTGACAGAATCACCACTAAATATATACAATTGAGAGCTGTGAGTAGCAGGTGCCGCCAATCCATTGGTTATTGTACTAGCAAACTAAAAGATGGAATCATGGCTTTTTTTGTTCTATTTTCTATCCTCATCAAAAATTAGAAATTCTCTTTCTACTTTCGCCAAATGACTAGAACAGAAAATTGTGCTTCACAATTTCTGCGGCTGATTTCATCTACTTCCCATTGCTTTCATAGTTTAGTAACAAAATGTCCACTTCAGTATTGTAGAACCATGTTAGATTATTAGGACTTTGGAGATTCATAGAGATTATGTTTAGAAAGATGCTAAGGCAACAGTAGCAGAGGACTAAAGAGTCAAGTCAGTAGCAGACACAAAGCGGAAAAAAAGTAGAGCAGATGAGCAGTGTATTTCCTGCCCCAAAACCCCTGGCCTTAACCCATATGCTTTTGCTTTGACCCTAATGAGATCTACTAAGGAAGAAGACCAAATATAGTAGAAATAGACCTAAGCCTCCATGGCACTGAGCTAGATGTTTAAATCAACTCACCAAATGCTTGCTACAATCCATGAAATAAAGAGTACAGTGCCTATTTCACAGGTGCAGAAATTATAGCTGAGAGTAGGTGGCTAAACTTGGACAGTTACTCATTCCCCTGCCTCTTCCTACCTCTGTCTCTCTTCCATCCCAAAAAGCTGTCTCTTCAAAATTCAATCCATTCTAGTTCTAGTCTTTCCCCTCTTTCCTCCTGCCTTTCCTATGTGTTCATCTTTTTCCTTAGTCACTTAAGTTCACTCCAAAATCACTAGCCTTCCTAGAGCTCTTTCACTTCTTCTCTATACCCATCACTGATTAACCCAACAAACCAACCTGACATGGCTGGCCCAAGGCGCAAAGGCACTTTGCTCTTCAAAGACCAGTCAGTCAAGATCCGGAGAGGTCAAGATCAGGAATATGCACCTGTACACTGTCCTTGTCACAGTATGATACTTACCGCCTATGCCATGTTTCTTGTATTTATAAATTTGTTCCTCAGGATATAGCATTCTGACTCCTTTTTTTTTTTTTAAAGATGGAGTCTCGCTCTGTTGCCCAGGCTGGAGTGCATTGGTGCAATCTCGGCTCACTGCAATTCTCTTGCCTCAGACACTCAAGTAGCTGAGATTACAGGTGCCCACCACCATGCTTGGCTAATTGTTTTGTATTTTTAGTAGAGACGGGATTTCACCATGTTGGTCAGGCTGGTCTTGAACTCCTAACCTCAGGTGATCCACCTGTTTTGGCCTCCAAAAGTGCTGGGATTACAGGCGTGAGCCACTGTGCCTGGCCTCATTGTTTTAAAAGAATGTCCTTTTTAAAAAGAGCATAGTATTCTATAATATTAAGAATGCATTGAACCAGTCCCCAGCTGTTAAATATATAGGTTGCTTCTGGTTTATTACTATGATAAAGAATGCTGCAATTAATAAATTTTGTACATGTATATCTTTACATGTGAGAGAGTATAAATGCACTCTTGGCAAACATTGATTTGTGTTTCTCTGGCTCACTATCATATAATAACAACTAATACACATTTTTGAAAATCAATGAATAAGTGAGCAAATAACGGGGCATGTGGCAATAAACCACAGCCAACATAAATGACATGGTAGATCAGCCTGCTCAGTTCAAACTGCTAAGCATAGAAGTTTGCCTATACTTAACCACTCTTGAGTTCAACTTTCCTTGCCTATAAAATAAAGTATTTTGAAAAACTGTTGAAAGGACTAAAATGAGATAATATCAATAAGGTGCCTAGTCCAGAGCAATGTAAGCTATCATGATTGGGCTAAAAATCACTTATCTATGTAAATTGTTTAAATAAGCAGAGCCCAGGTGCTCTGATCATATCATGGACAAGGAAAATCACCCGAAGTGTGTGAGAGCCACAAGGCAGAAAGAACTGCCTCAAACCCAGAGCAGTGGTTACAGGGATGTAGTGGGTAGATTTTCATGACTCCATCGTTTTGAATGGTATTCATAGCACTATTCAAAGGGTTGTTATTTGTCTTGATCTTCCAATGACAACTTCAAAAATTAATTTCACAGGTACATGATTTCCTCTCTAAAAACTGTAATAGCAGCTATGTAAGCACTGAGGAATTTATACGTCATCGTAAGCAAAAGGTATTTATTAAATGACCGCTTACATGCTAAATGACATTCAAAAAAAAGGGGGGGTGTTCCTGACCCTAGGAGAAACAAAAAGGCACCTCAATATAGTGAAAAGAACACTGGAGCCACCTAGATCTGAGTTTAAAGCCCTGCATTCATTCAACACAATTCAAGTGGTTTGTATACCAGGCACTACATTAAGTGGTGGGTGAACTAGTCTACCACACTGTCACTTAAAAGATACTTAACCTTATCAAGTGATTTAGCTTATCTTTGTCTAGGGTGAAGTACCAGCTTCACAATCTTTTTGTAAAGGTAACACATGTAAAATACACAGCAGTATTAAGTAAATGATGGTTTTTCCCACTCCTTCTTGACTAAGGGCTAACCATTCAAGACAGGACACAAACATTAAAACATTAACATGCATACATCAAAGAAAGCATGAACCAATCAGAGACTAAAGAGCAGAATAGTTACATCCAATGTAACTAGCCAAGCAAGTGAAGGAATTACACAGTTATCCCAGAGCTAGAACATGCACAGAACCTAGCACACAACAGGTATTCAAAGATGTCTATTGACTGGATATAGTGAGTCAAGAATTCAAACAATTCGAGCCTCAGGGTTAACAGGAGGCAATGTAACACACTGGGAAGAGTTCAGACATAAAAATTAGGAGATCCAGGTTCGTGTCTAAGGAGTCTGAACCACCAGCCAAATTTTCTTGAGCAAATCATGCAAATCACGGTCTTCTGTAGACTCAGTCTTCTCATCTGGGAAGCTAGAGGGTTGGGGTACATCTTTCCTAAGTACTAATAATTTCAGGTAACAATGCTTGTCAAAGCCTCCACTTTGTTATTTTATTTGCTCCATCTGAAATTGAACTGCATATGGTTTGTTCCAAAACCCAGAGATGGTTTGAAACCCCCAAACTGGTGGACTTGATCGATACATCCACGTTTCATTTTTTTTTACCCTAAAATATAGTGTATGGACTAGTAAGTTAAGAAACACTGCTGCTGAAAAAAGAAATATCCCATTTTAAAATCTAAAGACTAAAATTAACCAGCCACTTCATGTTTTAGCAAACATACTTACCATTGTGTGGGGTTTTATTGTCCCCTTGGTGAATAGAAATCTTTAAAAATGTATACGCCTGGAACTGAATACCGTGTCAAATCTATTGGCACTGCATGTTTAAACACCTGCATCTCATCACCAGCCCTTTATAATATTGTTAAACAATAATTATACTTATGATGAGTAATGAATCCAGATATGGTCTTCCTTGAGATGTACTTATTCTTGTGTTAAAAGTAACCCATTAGTAGCATATGAAAGCTTCTCAGGTAAAACAGATTCATAAATACATCCATATAATACTCAATAAAGTTTTTAAATGGTAATAAATTGCAATGATATCCTCTTCTTTATTGGAGAATCTCACCTTATTTTCTGTGAATGATCCATTTTGTTTACCACAATTCTAACTTTCACTTGCCTAATCAGATTTAAATCTTAAAAACAAAAATCTTACTTTGAAATTTGACCCAAGTTTAATTTTGATTTTTTTTTCATACTTGTAAGGAGAATGGTAACTTGAGACAAAGGCTAAACTTGCCATGGAAGCTACCCTCACACTTTGCTGATGGATTTAAAGCGAACCTCAAAGAAAATTATTCACCTACTTCCCAACCAGAAAGACTACAGCACGCTGATCACTGTGATCAAAAGGGTCAGCTTCATTAAAAGAGTCACAAATATAAACAACATTGGTCAAAGGAAATAATAGTAACAGCTAGCATGCCTGGCAGTACGGTTCTAGGCATTTTACATCTAACTCACTTGATTCCCACAACAACCTTATTAGGTTGGTGCTATTATTACCACATAGGCAGATGAGAAAGCTGAGTTGCAGAAAGATAAGACATTTCTCACAAAATCCCAGGACATAAATTGGCAAAGCCAGGGTTTGAACTCAGGCTGTCTGATCCTAGGGTCTGTCTACATAATCACTATCCTCAACCAATTATTCTGTTTGTGTTTGTCACACACTCATGCAGTAGCCACCTGAAAGCAGGTACCAGCAGCCTCAGCATCACATTTGCAGGTGATGTGGCAGAGAAATTCCATCCAGTGTGGGGCTGCATGCTGAGAACAAGGGGAAGACAGGTGGGAGATATGGTACAAAGGTGGGAGCTTCCAGAGAAAATAGAGTGAAGACACTCTATTTCTCAAAGTACTCTCTTATAAAACATCTTAAAATGCCTTTCAGTACAAAGGCTATATTTTGCATATAGCCACAAAACGGAAGTCCGTCCGTGGCTCTTCTTCTCTACTCCTCCTGATGATCTTGTAAAGCATTCACTGTTATTTTTATTTAATTCCTTTTTTGGTCAATCAACCAGAATCGGTTTCTGTGTTGGTCCATTCTTGCATTGCTATAAAGAAATAGCTGAGCTAGTTTATAAGAAATGAGGTTTAACTGGCTCACAGGGGTGTGCAGGTGTGTGTGTGTATATATATATATATATATATACACACACACACATACACACCACATTATATTTATCCTTTCACCTATTGATGGCACTGGGTTATTTTTTTTTTAGCCATTTAGAATAACGCTGCTATGAACATTGATATACAAGTATCTGTTCCTCTGTTTTCAATTATTTAGGGATAAAATTGTTGAGTTATATGGTAATTCAATGTTTTACTTTCTGAGGAACCACCAAACTGTATTTACAATGGCTATACTATTTTACATTCCCATCAGCAATGCATGAGTTTCAATTTCTGCACATTTTTGCCAAAACGTATCATTTTTCATGTTTTAAATAACAACCATTATGATGGGTATAAAGTGATACCTCATTGTGGTTTTTATTTACATTTCTCTAATGGTGTTGAACATGTTTTCATGTGTTTATTGGCCATTTGTACATCTTCCTTGGAGAAATTTCTATTCAAGTCCTTTGCCCATTTGTTAATTGGGTTGGTATTTTGTTGGTGATGATAACTTTTAATTCTTCATATATTCTGGATATTAACCATACATATCATATATACTAATCACATTTAATTATATATATAAAATAGTATATACGATGTGTGTGTGTATATATATGTTTTCTCCCATTTCTATGGGTTGCCTGATCACTCTCTTGATAATGGCCTTTGACGCACAAAAAACATTTAATTTTGATGAGGTTCAATGTGCCTATTTTTTCTTCTATTACCTATGCTTTTGTGTCATATTTAAGAGACCATTACCAAATCTAAGGTCATGAATATTTTGCCTTGTTTTCTTCTGACTTTTATAGCTTTAGCTCTTACATGTCTGTCTTTGATCCATATTGTTATTTTTTAAATATGGTATAAGGTATGTGCTCAATTTCATCCTTTTGCATGTGAATATCTAGTTTTCCCACAACAATTTGTTGAAAAAACTCCACTGTTATTTTTATTTAATTCCTTTCTTGGTCAATCAACCAGAATCAATTTCTGTGTTGGTCCATTCTTGCATTGCTATAAAGAAATAGCTGAGACTGGGTAGTTTATAAGAAAAGAGGTTTAATTGGCTCACAGGGGTGTGCAGGCTGTACAGGATACATGGCACCAGCATCTGCTCAGCTACTGGTGAGGGCTTCTGAGCTTACAGTCATAATGGAAGGGGAAGAGGGAGCAAGCATCTCACATGGTAGAAGTGGGAGCAAGAGGGAGAAAAAGTAGGGGTGGGGAAGTGCCACACTTTACAACAATCAGATCTCGCAAGAACACACTATCACAAGAAGAGTACCAAGCCATGAGGGATCCATCCCCATAACCCAAACACCTCCCACCAGTCCCCAACTCCAACATTGGGGATTATATCTAAACATGAGATTTGGAGGAGACAGCCAAACTATACTAGCTTCTGTTGCTTGCAAATAAGACTCTTACATGGCAAATATCAACAATGACACATGCTTCCATTCCCTTACCCTGCTTTTTCTCCATAGTATCACTATCACTATCTGGACCATCTGTTTATTGTCTGATTCCCACACTGGAATGAAAACTCCATGAGGTCAGGGTTTTTTGTTCACTGCTATATGCCTAAATTAATGCCTAGTATATATTGCACTTAATACAATTTATTGAATGAATGAAACACCTAATTATTATTAATTTAACCCAGACAACAATACACATCTGTTAGAAATCAAAACCTATGTTGTTTATTCATAACTCTGTGCCATGATTTCACCTCTGAAAAGCAACTCTTTCTAGCTTTATGCTCTATGACTCTAGGCAGAGCAAATTCCTGGAAATCAGAGAAATCCCTAGGGGAACCTTCCCCAGGTTTGCTGATATGATCCTCATATCATTTCCATAGGACACTGACTTGCGAGCTATCCTCTGGGCCAATTATTAGTAGTTTTGCCAAAGTGAATGGACACTTTTTCTTTCAGGTGTTCATACTGGATATTAGAAAAAGCAAACATTTCTAAAATCTTCCCATGCTCATACATAAATGCCCAAAGAATCACCTAGTTGAATATAAAAGTTATCTCCAGACCATCT
The DNA here is from genome assembly GCF_001698545.2 of Rhinopithecus bieti. Taxonomy (NCBI): domain Eukaryota; kingdom Metazoa; phylum Chordata; class Mammalia; order Primates; family Cercopithecidae; genus Rhinopithecus; species Rhinopithecus bieti. Next base: position 1,608,173 of record NW_016811065.1, read on the forward strand.
CAGAAACAGCAGGAGTTAATCCCCGCTAAAGTCAGAAAGGAGATTGAGAATGAGTTCAGCGCCATGTCATGCTGAGATGAAGACACTCTATTTCTCAAATGACTCTCTTATAAAACATCTTAAAATGCCTTTCGGTACAAATCTAACTCACACCTGCTGAGAAAATGATGGTCTTTTCTAGGCCACAGGTTGTCTGTCCTGCCCTACGTTTACCTGACTTCTTAGAGTCCTCAGGCCACGCATGGCCTAGATGCATTCTGGCTTGTTCTTTAAAAGGTCCACTTTAACACTTGCTGTGGGAAAGATGCAGTCCAAGGTTACTAACCTGTTTACGATCAACTCTCCTGTGTCTCCTCCATGCTAAGCCATACAAACCTTGGTTTGTACACTACATAATTTTAAAATACATGTTTAACATAGGATCACTGATTTGGTTATGTGTTTGAAACACAAAACCATTGAACATGCTTTTCAGAAAGCAATTTATTTTTTCCACAAATACTAACAATTGTTTCCCAACAGTTCTATCAAGAAGGGTTCCTGCAGAGCAGCAGGAAAGCAAGCACTGGAGGGGTGGCTTTAGTGGGCAGCTCATTGGGAAGCACAGATGGGGTCCCCTTTCCACTCCTATTCCCCAAGGAGAGGCCTGATAACTGAGGCTGTCTCCAAATTGTGGCAGAGAAATTCCATCCAGTGTGGGGCTGCATGCTGAGAACAAGGGGAAGACAGGTGGGAGATATGATACCAAGGTAGGAGCTTCCAGAGAAAAGCAAGGTCATTCCAGGAACAGCAACTAAACACAGCAATAGAAAAGCAGGAACAGAGGCTTACCAGAGTACCTCTAGTACCTGCAAAGTGCTCACTCACTCATTTATTCATTTATTCAATAAATATCAAGTGAACATCTACAATGTACCGCCATCCTGCTGGGAGCTAAGAATACCACAAAAAGTAAGACAGACTAGTACATGCCCTAAAGGAGCTTACATTCTATCATTCAGCAGGTACTGAATAAATATTTGTTGAACTGATCAAATGAAGAAAATGATTGAGCCAACACACTTCCTTTTTTCTAATATGATATCTTCCTCTGCCACATTACAAAGCAAAAAGAATGATGATCTCAAATAAATTTTCAAGAAGTTGGTCACAATATTTGAAATTTAATAAGAAGACTAGTAGAAATGTGGCTTTAGACCCATTATCCTTACAATGTGTATAATGTTTCTTGACATATTCATTAAAAATAGTATGAAAGCATCTGATTAGACATGAAAGGATAATCATTTATAATGGATCTGTTTTATGTTTAAACTCAACGGGACATCCCACCGAATAAATGAGATATAAAGTATGATTTTATACCATATACCATATACATTAACATATACATATAACATAATAGTTATAAAATAGTACTCCAGTTATAACATAGTCATAAAAATACACACTATATATATGCTATTCATAATATATACTATAAATGCATTATATATTATATATAGTATGTAGATATACATTACATATTGTATAGTGTTTATATATTGTTATGGTATAACATAGTTATTATATATATAAAACATAGTTACAACATAATATATATACTATATATAATATACATATATCAACTATTATGTTATAACTTTTGTTATATTATATAGTTATAACATAATAGTTGATATGGTTTGGCTCTGTGTCTCCACCCAAATTTCAACTTGAATTGTGATCAGAGGAGGTACCTGGTGGGAGGTGACTGGATCATGGGGATCTTTTCCCCCATGCTGTTCTCATGATAGTGAGGGAGTTCTCACAAGATCTGATGGTTTAAAAGTGGCAGTTTCCCTTGCACTGTCTCTCCTGACACCCTGTGAAGAGGTACTTGGTCTTCCTTCACCTTTCACCATGATTGTAAGTTTCCTGAGGCCTCCCCAGCTGTGCAGAACTGTCAGTCAATTAAGCCTTTTTTGTTTATAAATTACCCAGTCTCACAAGTCTCAGGTAGTATCTTTATAGCAGTGTGGAAGCAGACTACTACTAACATAAATACATTATAATATAACTTCTAACATTTTTAATGAATGGAGTAGTACATATCTATCTAAATATATGTATATGAGATATGGGCACTAAATTTTTTATCATTGCTAGATTTTTGCAATTAAAATTTGGACACCATTATTTTAGATCCTTGGTCATTAGTTGGCGAGTTGCTTAGGAGAGTACCAACCCCAGATGTACTGGTTCTGAGTACAACCACACCAGATCTACTCGTTCTGAGGCAAGTGGGGCTCAGGACCTGAAAGAAGGTGCATTGTTAGTAGACAAAACAGTAAATGCAAAGGACCTAGGAGGGAAGCGTGCTTGGAGGACTGAGCAGAGGAAGGGGCTGGAGAGTAAAATGTAAGTGAAGAGACCAGTAGGGTAGTGGGGTCCAGATTATGTAGAGTCTTGGAACCATGATAAAGACTTCGGATTTTATTGTGAGTAAAATCGAAGCCCATTGGAAGTTTGTGAGCAGAAGAATATGATCTGTTTATATTTTTGGAAACATTACTACGTTCTTCAATCCAGCTTTGACCCGGAATATATTTTTACCACCATCTTTCTGATCTGTGTGTCTACGTCTCAAATGGCTCCAAACTGGGAGGGAAAAGCAAAGGTGTATAACTTTACCTTCTAAGTGACAGTATCTGTCATACCAAATATGTAAGTAATTCTATAACTTGATACTTTCAATCACCATCAGATTATTGAGATTTATCCTTGACGGTCTGTACAGCTTCAATTTATTCCTTTAAACTAGTTGCAACAGACCATTGCATAAATTAGGCCACAATGTATTTATCTACTCTACTGTTAATGAACACGTGCTTTTTAATTTTCCATTACAAATCAATGCATCAGAAAACAGTCCTCTATGTCAGGGGTTCCCAAGCCCCAGACCATTAGGAACCAGAAGACACAACAGGCGGTGAGTGGCAGGCTGGGAGCAAGCGTTATCACCTGATCTCTGCCTCCTGTAAGATCAGTGGTGGCATGAGATTATCACAGGAGCTCGAACCCTATCGTGAACTGTGAGGGATCTAGGTTGCATGCTCCTTATGAGACTCTAATGTCTGATGATCTTCTAAGGTGGAACAGTTTCATCCAGACACCATCTCCTCCAAACCCCTCCCGGTCCGTGGAAAAAATGATCTTCCACAAAACGCAAAAAGGTTGGCAACTGCTGGTCTATGTGTCTTCATTGAGTACAAAGTCTCTAATTTCACACCTTGATGGAAATTGTTGAGTCAAATGTGTTTTCATTCCAGAATGATGAATACTAGAGGCTGGGAAGCGTATCAGGGTGGAAGCAAGGATAAAGAAAGATTGGCTAATGGGTACAAACATGCATTTAGATAGAAAGAATACATTCTAATGTTCAATACCAGAGTATGGTGACTATCAATAACAACAATGTATTATATATTTCAAAATAGCCAGAAGAAAGGACCTGAAATGATCCCAACACATAGAAATGATAAATACTCAAGGTGGCGGACACCCCAAACACCCTGATTTGATCATTATACAGTCAGTGCATTAAACTGAATATCACATATGTATCCCATAAATATGTACAAATATTTGTATCAAAAATAAAATAAAGTAAAAGGTATTTACATTCTACAACCGTTTTAGATCATGAAAATTCTCTCTAAAGTGATTCTGCAGCAGCTTTTGTGAGACTCTCCATTTCTCTATACCCTTGTCAACATGTTTTATCATCTGACTTTTTCATTTGTGTCAACTTACAAGTATGAAATCATCTTTCATTACAGTTTTTATCTGCATTTCCCTTGACACTAGTAAGCTAAAACTTTTATTTATACTTTTATTGGATATTCAGTTTTCCTCTTCGTGAATTGTCAATTCATATCCTTTGCTCATTTTTCTACCCAGTTAACTATCTTTCTCTTACAAATTGGTGGGAATTCTATGTAAATTATAGAAATAAATTACTTGTTAGTATTTGCTCTCCAAATATTTGTTGTTAACTTGTAACCTGTCTTTATTTTGTTATAAAGCTTGGTAAAGGAGACTTTTAATCTATAATGTTGTAAAATTTATCAATATATCTTGAAAGTTTATGATATTTATACCTTGGGAAATCCCTTTATACCCCTCAGGTCTTAAAATATATTTTGCATGTTCTCTAAAAGTTAGTTTTCTTAAACCTGCCCAAAGTTTACTTTTCTATTTAGTGTGAATAGACATATAATATTACCTTTTTTTTCTGTAGGAATAGTCAGTTGTCCCTACCCCATCTACTGAATAGTCCTTCCTTTCCCCATCAGTATCTAATATCCTTTCTTTTGTATATCAGATTTATATATTCTGTTCAGTTCCACAGGCCCACCCTTGAGCACATAGCATGCTGTTTAATTACTAAAGCTTTATAAAAAGTCTTGATATCTGGTAAAGCAAGTTTCCATATTTTGTTCTTCTTCATAATTGAAAGATCAAGTTATGATCTTTCATTTAACTTGTAGGATCAATCTTCTTTTAACTTCACCAAAAAGACTAAGATAGACATCTCATTCACATACATACTCTCTCTTCATTTATTTGGGCACCCTCTTTTGTATCCTTAAATAATATTTTATACTTTTCTCCATATATGTCTTATAAGTTTTTAAATTTATTCAAAGTAATTTATAGTTTTGGTTTTAATAATTTATATATTTTAATAATTTTGAGATAATTTTAGAATTTCCAGGTAGATAATAAACATTATCTTTTCCCCCCAGTTCTTATACATTTTCCCTATATTTTATTGCTTTGAACCCTGAGGACATTTTTGAACAGACATAATAATAGTAGTCGTTTTTCTTTATGGTAATGAAAATGCTTCTAAAGGCTATTAAGTCTATTTTTGTTGTTGTTGTTGTTTGTTTGTTTGTTTGAGACATTCTTATTCTGTCACCCAGGCTGGAGTGAAATGGTGCAATCTTGGCTCACTGCCACCTCCACCTCCCAGGTTCAAGTAGAATTACTATATGATCCAGCAAACTCAAAAAAAAAGAAAAAAGAAAAAGAAAGAAGGAGAAGGAAGGAGAAGAAGGAGAAGGAAGGAGAAGAAAGGAGGAGAAGGAGAAGGAAGGAGGAGAAGGAGAAGGAAGGAGGAGAAGGAGAAGGAAGGAGGAGAAGGAGAGGGAGAGGAAGAGGGAGAGGAAGAAGAAGAAAAGAAGAGAGAAGAAGAGAGAAGAGAGAAGAAGAAGAAAAAGAAGAAGAAGAAGAAGAAAGGCTCTCCGTGACCACCTTACCCTAGCAAAAGCAGCACCCTCCTCCCACCCCAAAAGACACTCAACCTCATTATCTCCGATCTACAGCTTTCATAACAAAGCAGTTTTCTGGAATTACCCGAATTATTTATCTGATAATTTCCCATTATTTATGTTCTTCACTATTGATAGTCTCCTAAAAAGCAAAGACTTTTTTCTTTACTGTTGCTTTTAGTATCTGACTATTGCTAGGTGGTCAGTAAATACAATATATAAGGTATAATACTGGAACACATGCACACAGCCACAGACACAGAGGCACACAAAGACGTACACACACATACACAATACAGGTTATCTGACATATATGATAGTATGTTATACATAGTATATGTTTCATATACATGTGCTATACAACATCTGATGTACACTGCATAATATACAATGTATAATATATAATAATGTATATAGCAGTCAATATACAGTATATACTATATGCAACAACATAATATGAAAGTATTTTAAAGATACACATCTTAAAATTTTTTAGTCCTACTTCTATAATTCCTCCAAAGCCACAAAAACACAGAGAGGAAGAGAGAGAGAAGAAAGAGAGAGGAAGAGATGATGCAATTTGAAAGAGGATCTAGCTGATGCTAAGCCTTGCTCTACATAGGACTGCACTCGCTTCCCCGTTCTAACTTAAGCTGTCAGAGGAAAGGAGTGGCACCAAGGGGGCACTGGTCTGTGAGTTCCAGAGGCATCATCTTGCTGCGGTATGAGCTAAATACCAACTCGCATTGTCACCTGCACTACTCCTTGATGAGAGAATGGATCTGTGGTCCCTTTTCATGAAGTGTTGTCTTCTAAGAGCCTTGACATACTAGTTGTGGCACAGTAGAAATAAAGGGACTTTACTGGGGCCTGTTTCCTTTCCAACACAGTCCATTCTGGGAGTCATGGAATCCTTCAGTTGGACATATAACTAATGAAACAGCATATTGCAGGTGCCTTACTTATATTCCTCTGCTTTAGTGCAAAGTAAGAACAGGGAGAAAACTAGGTCATGTTTTTCAACTACTTCATATGTTTCATGTTTGCTACTATTATTGGCCTTTTCCATTAATCTTAAAATGTGATTTTCTACATCTTTGATTTCTACTCTTGAACTGTATTTCCAGTCACCATATGCTACTTTTCTGCAAGCTGTAACTTAAGCCAATACTGCTCACAAATTTTGAAAAAGGGAGTCCACAGAAGAGAAAACTATCTCCTCCTCATGTGTTTGGGATGTTGTGATTTCATCAGTGTTGCTGGACTGTGTGTTCCTTTTTAGAGGAAGTTGCAATTCCCTTCATGGTAAATGGGAAGGAAATGAAGGTGATTAAAGCCCTTAGGATGTAAATTTCAGTGTTGGCCGAAAGGTTCTTTTTATCCCAATCCTGCTTTTGTAAACAAAGCTCCGGTGGGACTGAATCTGAAAAGCTACCACAGCTCCATGACAACTGAACTAGCCAGCCATGGTGACCATCTCCATGTTCACATCGTAGTCATTTATAGCCATGCATATGCACATCGTAGGGACAAACATTCACTTTGGCTCTCACCAAGAAAAAGAGCATTAGCAACCAATTAGTAGAAGATGGTACAGGAGAGGAACACTACTAACTGGTCAACTTTTTGCCTAGTGAACTCAGCTGTAAATTTTTATGGATGATGGTAAGATAAAATTATCGCCCTAGTTTCTGTATGTTGGTCACATAAATGCACTGAAAAGACCCCTAATGTACTGTGATTTCTATTCTTGGACATCAGTGGATGATACAGGTTTTTCTAGGTGTACATATCTGTGTGTAAAGAAGCAGGAGGTAGCGTGACTCTCAGAGATCCAAGGTTTTCTAGGAAATGTCTTTTAACATACTTCTTATTTTAAAATGTAAAAAATCCTTTACTAGTCATAAAGTCAAAAATACAAAGGAACAAATCTGCTTACACGTAAAGCAACTGAAGCCAAAAGGTCGGCACTACGGAGCAGCCCTGCACATAACACTCCACTGACTCACCTTTTCATGGGGTGTGCTTCTATCCCACAGGGTGGCACTGCTCACAATGGGAATGTAGCAAGGGGATTTCTGAAACATTAGAAACAAGGCATTTAGTATCACTTCAGTAATTCTTAGAAAGAAACATTTCCATTCCTGTGATGGTTTCTAGGCAGATCAGAAGTTAATTCTTTCAAACAATGGCTGTTCATTCACTGAGCACCCGATATTGCCCACAGCACTGTCCCAGGTGCTTTGGGAACAATGGTGAGCCCAAAACACAGTTCCCATCCTCAAGAGTCCAGAGGAAGCCACGGGTAGTAACAAAATAATCACACAAATAAATGTAAAATTTTAACTCTGATACATGTGATGAAAGACAGGGACAAAGTATTTTTAAAATATGGTGATATATCGGGATGAAATAGAATTAAACATTTACACCCTTTGCCATGTGACTTTGCTGTACCTCCCATAGCCTGAAGCCCATCCCAGCTGAGCCCAATGCAGCCATAGTCAACCCACAGGTTCATGAACATAAGTAAGAAATGAATGTTTCTTGTTGAAATGAACATAAGTAAGAAGTGAATGTTTCTTGTTGAATATAGATTATGTAAACTTGGGTGAGGGCTAGAGACAGAAACTGAGACAAAAATGGAAGAAGAAACAAGAGCTTCTCTGAGATTAAAGTACCATGATAGAAGGATGGTGAGAAGAGAAGTAGAAGGGGGCCTAAGGGTGAAGAAATAGGTAAAATTACTAGAACTTGGAGTAAATAATTGGGGAGGGTAATAGATTTTGCAGCACTGAAGCTGAGTAGTGCTACGACTGTGATGCATTTGTACTGCTGTCAAAGACAGGCGGGTGCATGCGCCGCCCGATATGCCCTCCCATGAGATCAAGAAAATGTGTCTTCTACCTAGTACCCCTGACATCAACTCTGTGCTGGGCACATGGTAAGCATCCAGTCAATGAACTGAAAGAATGCAGGGGCACTCTCCTGTCATCCCAAAAGGAATGTGGTGTCACAGGGTGTGGAGCCAGAAGGAATTCTAAATCGCCAACATTTGCACTTGATAGACGAGGAAACTGCTCAAGATCACACAATCATGTAGTGACAAGCCAGGGCTCAAATTTCAGCATCTAGACTTTGTATTCTACCCATCGTCCTCTGTTGGGTTATCAGCACACATGCATAGCCTTCGAACCTCAGCTGCCGGTCTGATTGGAAAAGCAACCCCATGTCTGCAGGGAGGGGAAGGAATTTCATTTACAAAGCAAGAATCACCAGGGGGAAAATCAGGCCCATCCCCATGATGTGCATTTCAGTTCTCCTCCTCCATGGACTTCCTGCCACTCACTCAAACCATGTACATTCACACATGTGGTATCTTCCAAGTAGGCAACCTTTGCCCAGGGCAATCAGCATGAAGCACTGAATGCTATCCCAAACCACCCTGCTCTGATCCATTTTTCATTTCAGTGGAGATTTCTTAGTGCCACTCCTCAGAGCTATGCAAGTTGTGGATGGCACAGCAGGGTGGCATCATTCACAGAGACTGTGATGCCAAAACAGTACCTCTTAGGGTAGTTCAGTGTACCACCTGACCATCTATACAATGCAGTCCTGAGATTTCTGTTGTCCAAACAACAAGACTTTATGGTAGCCTAAGGAAATCATATGCATTCTGATTGCCTTGGTTTTTTAATTTTTTATAAAGCATTATTGAGATAAAGTTTATGTACAAATAGCTGCATATATTGGACATATCTGCAGGAAGAAAGAACAATTAAGGAATGGGAGTACCTTAGAAACCTTTACCTTGAACTTTTAAGCAAGATGAGGACTCCAGAAAGAAACAGACTAGGAGTACAGGTAGAATTTCCTGGTAAACAAAAAAGCTATTGTAATCAACAAGGCAAAAATAAATAAATAAAAAGCTTGAAAGAATAAAGTAGCTGGGATATTCATTGCCAGTCATTAACCTGATTTTCTAATGAATATGGCATTAGGCATTCATTAACAATCATTTGTGTTTATGTTGAACAGTGGATGTATAATGAAGGTTGGTAAATGAAAGCAAAATTAAACCAGGGAATTCTGGACACTTATAAAGCAATTAACTTGTTTGGCAGTAATTACACATTGAAAGCTAAATCAAGTGCATTTAGAAAGCCACAAGAGTCGCCACATAAACCAGAGGTGCTTTGCTCTAAAATAATAGAAAGCCTCTCTTTCTTTCCAAATGAAAGAGAAAGGCAAAAGTATGGTATAAATGACAAACAAGGCTCAGGTCTAATGAAAAGAAATACGGTTACAGCCCATATGTTAGAGAAGAGGCAAGTTATGAAAAAATAGGACAGCTCAGCTAATTAAAGGAGGGAAAAAAAAGCCTTTTGTAACAACAATGATGTGAAAACAGGTGGTATGTGCTAGAGAGTTGAGGTTTTTGTTCTGTTCACGCTCATAGGCATGCACACACATGCAAGCACACACACACACATCTATACACTTGAACCACCTAATAGGTGCGTGAAGAGTAAAAACTGAATCCACCATCAGGTCCTTGGAAGGCCACAATATCTCAGTAGCAGGTCTTTGTCACTGACGATTTTGTAACATGATTCTCCAGATGAGTGTTTGACCACAGCCTTTTATTCAACCTAGCGCATGGCATTAGAGATCAGTCATTGAACACTCTCTGGGACTTTGTTATTTAAAAAGGAGGAGGGAATAAGGTACTACGGAAGATACAAAGGCGAGACCCAGGGAGAAACCATGACTGAACTGGTGATAAAGCAAAAGCAGTAAACATAAAATTTCGTGCATCCACAAGATTCATCAACAGAAATGTTAGTATAAAAATGCATTTAAAATCCAATGAAGCTTTCAGATAAGGAATGAATTTTCTCAGAATTTTCAACCCTACAATATACTAGCCAAGAAATGCTACAGAAGTGCTGTTTTTGTGTATCTGTGTGTGTGGAGGGGCATCTTCCAATGGGATGATAAGGCTGGAGAAGGGAGTCTTCAGATGAGCCCAAAGGTCTGAGCAAAGGGATAAAGTTTTTCAAACTGGAGTCTTGATCATGCTCCTCAAAAAGATCTGAAGATTCATGACCTCTTTCTGTCTGACAAATACCTTCACAAATAGGGAGTTGTAGGCTCTTGAGGGTTAGTAACCAAAAGAAAAGTTCCCAGGGGGATCTATAAAGGGCAGCTGGCTTTGTGGAAACATTTGCAAAAAGCTTGGGTGTCAACTATGCTGAAAGCAAATACTTGCTTTGCCTCTAAGATTGGAACGGAAACCAGGAGATAGCTTTTGAAATCCTTGCTTCAGTCATTAAACTGCTACCAAATAAAAAAACGTGTTTGCCTTGATGTGGGATAGTGCATTTCTTTCTAAAGAAATGGTCTCTCTTTAAAATGATAATCATCTTCTATCCAAGCAGAGGATCAAGACATTAAGATGAAATACTTGTTTCTCACTTATTGAACCCGTTTTAAATATTTAGGTTGTCTACTTAGTTCTAATCTAATGTGGATTGTTTCACTTGCAGTTAACTTGGTTAGAAAATTACTGCCTGATTTTGGCCAAGATCTCATCGATATACCAATGTTCTATTTCATTCTCTTTGCAACAGACCCAATGCCATTCCCTGAGACTTCATAGGCAAAGGCATTTAAATATCAATAAATTCAGGGAATACATTATTCTTAGAGGCACCTACTACTAATCCAGGGCTTCTCACATTTTACTGTACATCCAAATCACCTGAGGAGTAGCTAAAATGCAGATTCTAACTCAGGAGGTCTAGAGGAGGGCCTGAGATTTTGGTTTTATAGCAAACTCCCAGGTGATGTTGGTTCTGGAATAGCAAGGTACTGATCTACTGATCTTTGTAGATAGCTGCTTTCAAGAGGTTATATGGTCAAGACAAGACATAACTGAAGCCTGGAAAGAGATCAGTTCTTCTCCAAGAAGAAACCTGGATAGTGCAATGGATCAGAAATTAAGCAATAGAGGAATATCCATTAGAGATGAAACATACAAGGAAGGGGTCTGGTCACCACTGCTTCTAATCATCTATGTTTCCCAACTGCCATGGCTTTGCCAACACTTTTCTCTCCACTTGTCCAGATGTTAAGACAATTCAGCTTATCAAATAGTTATTGGTTTGCCATGTACTATGTTCAGTACCAAGGATACAAAAATAAATGAAGCATAATCTCCATAATGCTCCCCTGGTGCAATTACAGCATAGCAGGATAAAGACTGTGAAAGTGGATGCATAAGGTACCAGGGGAGCTCATCTACCAGACCTGAGGAGAAGATTTGGACAAATGTGAAGAATCAGTAAACACTTTTTGGAAGAGATGTCAGCTGAGCCAGATGTTGAAGAAAGAGCAAAAGAAAAAAAAATCCAGTTGAAAAGAACAAGTAAAAGTAATGTTAATAGAGGGTCAGCATGGGGAAAGTGTAGACTGAGAGAACATTCCGATTCTGCTATGAGCTGCTGCCAGGTCAAATAGTAGATGTGCCCTGTAATAACTCTGTTTATCCTCCACCAAAGGACATTGAGAGCCAACAATTTTTATCCTTATTTTGTAGATGAAAAATCTGAAGCCCACAGAACTCAATGACAGCCAAGGCAATATCACTGAGTAAGTGGTTGGAGTTGCGATTCCAAGGTGAGTCTTTCTAGTCATAAAGTCTGCAGGCTCTTCACAGTGTTCAGGTGTCTCCCATCAGGATGACTGCAGAGTAGGAGGGCATGAGACAGCCAAGGGATTGAAAAAAAGAGATTGGCATTGTATTTTACATAATGATTTTAATCTTTATTTTTCTTCCTTCAACTAGTATTTTGTTTAAATACACAGAAAAATACAGTAGACCTTTGACCAACACATGGGTTTGAACTGCGCAGGTCTACTAATACAGTGATTTTCTCCCACATTTGCCACCCCTGAGACAGAAGGTGAACCCCTCCTCTTCTTCTCAGCCTACTCATTGTAAAGACAATGAAGATGAAGACTTTCATGATGGTTCACTGCTACTTAACAAATAGTAAATACATTTTCTCTTCATTATGATTTTCTTAACATCTTTTCTCTATCTTACTTTGAGAATACAGTATACAATACGTATAACATACAAAAATATGTGTGTTAATTGTTTCTGTTATTGGTAAAGCTTCCTGTCAACAGTAGGCTATTAATAGTTAAGTTTTGGGGGAGTCAAAAGTTGTGTATGGATTTCTTATTGCACAAGGGCAACTGCACCCCAACCCTCATGCTGTTCAAAGGTCAACTACAATTCATCCCAATCCCATAGTGATTTAAGATTTTAACAGCCTTGAGGAAGGCCTCCTGTTGACAAAGAATTTTTTACCCTTTGGACAAATGAGGTTTCATTCTTGCTCACATGCTTTAAAAGGTTGAGATTTTGAAAAATAAGATCAGACAGTAAAGGCTGAGACTGGACCAAGGGAATTGTGGACAAAGCCACAGCTAGCCCTATGGAGCCTTCAGACAAAGCACAAAATAATTATTATCATCATCACAGTAACAATGGCACGCCCCTCTTGGCAGATAAAGCCCCATGGTAGGACTTAGTCTAGCCATTAAATGCACCAAAATTTTAGCCTCTTCCTATCCCCTTGGCTTGGAGTCTTGTGTAAAGTATACCATCCAAACTTACATGGTGGTCCTGATTGTGGGCACCTTCCCCTGGAGTACATAGTATATAGTGAATATAGAAACTAGATCCTGGAGAGTGACGTGGAAATATAGGCTGTGGGTATAGTAAACACCATTTTTAGGAATTTAACCATGCATGAGAAACAAAAGATGGAGCAGCAGCCAGATAGGGCAGCAGGGTCAAGTGTTGACTTTTTCTCCCCCTAAATAATTAGAGAGATTGGGGAAAGCTTAGAAACAGAGGAAGAGGATGTGGAGGTGAGGAATTAGGCTTAACACACACAATAGTCAACTTTAAATTCAAAAGCATCAGCTCTTAATTCTAATCTTCTCTTCAAGGAAAACAAAATCATCTAGGATGAAAAGTTTCTTTTTATCTAAGAAGATATAAACCTGATTCCTCTCTCAATAAGTACCAAGTCTCAAATTTGAATAAAATAACTTACTATTTGTGTATGATTATAAAACTGATTCCTCAATTTGTCATTGTCAGCCACTAATTTCAGAAGCCCAAGAGTAACAATGGGAAAATGGATTTTTAACCTATAGAGTATATAGATTATTGCATTTTATTAAAGTATAGCTTGTAGACAAGCTTCTTAAAGTTTCAACAAACTGTTCAAAACCAAAAACTGTATATCTTTTGTCATCTCCTGTTTTAACTGTCTCCTAGCTAAAAGCACAAAAGGGCATCTGCTGGTAACTCTTCCCTTCCTCTGGTAGCTAAAAAATCCAGGAGAGGAATAAGTTATATTTGATACATCCAAACATTAGCAATTTCATTATAAATAAATGATTATAATTTTTAAGCATAGATTAACATAGTAAACCCTTTAAAAGATTAACCTTAGTAATAACCAACAGGAATAAAAGGGTTAGCATTTTAGTTAATCGCATATTTCATGTTTTATCATGGTTACCATTTCAGAAGACTCATTGAATTTTTAGGAACCCGCCAGTCTAGTCAAAAGAAATCACAAATCCTTAACTAACATATGCTAACTTTTCTTTGAGGAACAAAAGAAGCATCTTTGTTTGTTCCTCACCAGCAAACACTGAGCCATCTAAAAGGAGTCCTTTCAGTGGTAATGTTAGCAGCGAAATTCAATTGTATTTAATTAAGTTCTTCCCCCCAAAAACTGCACACAGAAGCATCAAAGAGGTTATCAGAGGTCAGATGCCTGTCATGACTTTCTGACCCTCCCAAAATGCAAAATAAAAGATAGTGGTATCCCTGCTGGTAAGATGGGCTTCCACATTTGTGTCTCTCCCTTTCTGCTTTAATTTAATAGCAATCAGCACAATATGGCTGCTTTTTTCTGAACAATAGGACGGGCAGAAGTTAGATTTACAACGCTGCAAGGGGGAGGATAGGAGACAAGGGAGGCTCACTATGGCTTTTAAGGTTCAATAAGAACATCACTTTGATACCCATAAAAAAAAAAAAAAAAAAAAAAAAAA
>NW_016811065.1:1622935-1643113 GCF_001698545.2 Rhinopithecus bieti
AAAAAAAAAAAAAAAAAAAAAAAAAACTTGAAAATCTATTTAACATTCATTGTGGCCAAAAATGGACAGATGTGCACTTCTCAAATCTCGTAGTCTAGAATTATCTTAAATTATCAACTTTTTAATAGATCTTTTTTTAAGATGGGTATGCAGATAAATAAGATTTCTTCCCTACCAAAAAATAATTATGATACCATGTCATGCATCTAGCAGTTCCTTGACTTTAAAAGAATGTATTATTTTCATCACGATTTTTATTTTCTAAATTTTGTAATTTTCACAAGTCTACTAACAATCTTATATTGAGCACAATATACTAAGATGGTCAGAAGTACAAATGTGTTTTATGAAACCAGGGAAAAGTTAATTAACCCAAATGTTATTTAGAGTCTTGAATGTCTAATTGCAAATGAGTCCCAGACATGGAACTTACTTCCTGAGACATTTCATATTTAGGAAATTACATTTCTAAGTGACACTGTAAGGAGAATCTCAGAATCTGGGGCCCAGAATACATCTTAAAGATCATTTAATCCAACATGCCAGCTGATGTTTGAATTTACCCCATAACTCTCCCACCTCACTGCCATCCAGTCAGTAGTTGGATAATTCTGCTAAGACTTCAAATTCACTGTTTCTTGCAGCCACCCACTTCCAGGGAGACACTATTTTCAGAAGCAAAAATTGAAAAGCCTAAACTAAAAGGAGCCTTAATTTTGAGGTCAAGAACCCTAAATGTTAATCCTCCTTCTCCAATCAATTTAGGATCTTGAGTAATCCATTTAATCTTCTCTATGCTTGTCTGAAAAGAAGCAAAATATTTGTGTGATCATCTGTGAGTCAAGATCCTTGTGTTCCAATTTGTGTGCTTTTTCCTATAGAATTTTTAAGTCAGGACAACTTAAATGCCAACTCACACCAAGTCGGGAGGGGCTCCCTGGACACGCTTCCAGGTTTCACAGGAAAGAGGCCCTGACTGACAGGCATGATTGTCATGGCCACAAGCAAGCCCCAGGATGGATGGGGAATATCTACCCATACTTCAACCATCTTTGTTCTAGGTAATGCCTTGGAAAGAGCTGCCAGAAGAACATTTGAACTGTATCTTTATTCTAGCAAGAATAGCATGGAAAGCAGGGCAGGTGAGAACAGAGGAGTTATTCCCAGGGTGGTTCTAGTCTTAGGGATCAGAGCAGTCCCACTTTTGTCCTTTCAGACAAGCAAATCAGATTAAAAGTAGAAGACTCTGTATGTTCACGTCTATTCACACTCTTGAAAGCCAGCCACAAGGAAAGCAGGAAGAGAAATCAACAGTTACTGAGCACATCTTAGCAACTGTATGAAGTAGGTACTGTCGTCTCTATTTAGATAAAAAAGCTGACTGAAAGATTAGATAATAAAGATTAGATGATAGTCCAAGGATACTCAGTTACCAAGCAAGGAGGATTTGAACCAAGATGTGTGCTCAAAGTGCCTCCAAATATACCCCAATAACTTTTACTATTATTCTTAATTTACTTCAAGACATGTGTACAGAAAAATACTAGACAGCAGTTGTTTCCACCCTCCCTTGTCCACGCTGTAGTGCATTGCACACCTGCAGATTCATTTGCCAGCCTTATCATCATATCAAGCTAATATGCAGCTAGCTAATTTGCTATATATAAAAAACTATCTCTTTTAGTAATAACATTATTCTAATAGAACTATATAGCTAATTCTATTAATATTTTTAATATGCAAAAGCTTTAAAAATCATAATCAAAAGGGAATTTACTGTCAATTTTATTAAGCAAAACTGTAGCAGTGTATTCTTACCATGACACTCTACTTTTTTTCATTTGATATAATGTTGTCAGATACAATAAAATAGAGTTACTATGCAGAAGTGAAAGCACAGAAAGTAAAATTGTGATACAAACAATCATTGCTATAATCTGAATGCTTGTTATCTCTCCAAAACTCATGTGTTGAAATCTAATCCCCAACCCCTTAATACCATGTGTTGTTATTAAGAAGTCGGGTCTCCGGGAAGTGACTAGGTCATCAGGGTGGAGCCCTCATGAATAGGATTAGTGCCCTTATGAAAAAGAAACCCAGGGGAGCTTGTTATCTCCTTCTGCCATGGGAGGAACACAGAAAGAAGGCATCTCAGAGGCAGAAAGCAAGCCGTCACCAGACACTCAATCTATTTGTGCATTGATCTTGGACTTCCCAGCCTCCAGGACTATTAGCAATAAATGTCTGTTGTTTATAAATTACCCTATCTAAAGTATTTTGTTACAGCATCCTGAACAGACTAAAACAATTATGTATACATGTGTGCACATGCATGCACACGAACACACACACACATACATAGAGGGAGACAGGCAGAGAGAAAGAAATCGACTTAAAAAGTTTATTTGAAGGCTGTACCATACTTCTACTCTAAATATAAGTTATAGAGGAGCCCAAGATGGTTACCAACGCAATGATCACTGGCAACTAACTATAGTGATCTGAGTTTGTAGAGCATAAAGTAAACTACACTCAACAAAAGTGCCACATCAGGACTTGCAACCAAGGCAGCAAAACACCATCTGATAACCCAGGATAAAGCACATTTTCTGAAACTCTTTCTGAAGACTTACATTTTAACTGAGTTTAAATTTTTAACCTTGGAATCAGCACAAGTAAAATGTCATAGTTCAGAACTGAAATGAGAAATATATTGAACACCTAGCCCATTTTTATTAAACCACGTTTCAACTAAACACTAAGATTGTTTTAACTCCACTAAACAGTAATAACCAAATAAACAGTATTGTGATATACACATGTGCGATGGTGTTTATCAGGTAAACTGGAATAAAATTTGAAAGAGACAGCCAGATGCTGGGGCTCACGTCTGTAATCCCAGCACTTTGGGAGGCCAAGGCAGGCAGATCACCTGGGGTCAGGAGTTTGAGACTAGACTGGCCAGCATGGCAAAACTACTAAAAATACAAAAATTAGCTGGGCATGGTAGTGGGCACCATGCTACCAAGAAGCTGAGGCAGGAGAATCGCTTGAAAGTGGGAGGCAGAGGTCGCAGTAAGCCAAGATTGCACCATTGCACTCCAGCCTGGGTGACAGAGCGAGACATCATCTCAACAACAACAACAACAACAAAAACATGTTTGAAAGAGATTAATGTTCTGTATCAAGGAACAAATGTGGCTTTCCTTTTGCCATGGGAGGATGTATCCTGTTCACGATGGGTAAAGAATGGGCCTTGCAGCCTGACATACTTTATTCACCTCTTCCTCCTTTTGCTAGTTCTGTGATCTTCAGTAAATATTAACAAAAGCAACCTTTTATCAAACACCCACTCTGTTCCAGACATTTTACGTGTGTTGGCTCTTTTAATCACAGTCATAGATATAAAAGAAAATGATGAGTGAAACAGTAATATAAACAAATACGATACAGTTAAATTTGTTTTTCTTTAGAAATAAGCCATCTTAACAATGGAAAAGGCAGTCATCCCCTAGCATGAGAACCAAATATACAAGGACAGTGGGGAAAAAAAACCAAAGGTCAGTTTAAAACCAAATGGTGTCTATGAAATGTAATGAAAGTAAGCAAATAATTCTTGCATGATTTTGACCACAGAAGCATAGTAAGAGCTGTGCGCACTTGGTTTCTTCAAAAAGGGGATAGCATGGCTAGCAATGAATATGGCCAAGGAATGTGTGACGATATGGTTAGAAAGGTGGTGATAAATATGCCTACTCTGATCAAAAAGTGCAGCCCTGCAAGACTACCATACACATTGTACAGACCTCCTCATAAACAGTCAAAAGAGGAGATAAATAAAAATATTAATGTTTAAGGGGGAATAATTTGTTTAAATTTTAAATTCAAGCACATATGTTTGAAAACTTCTGGATACTATAGACTCCTTTCTTTTCTTGCAGATTCTAGCCAGGGCAACAAAATTAATGCATTATATAACTACACATTCACACTATCTCACCTGTCCCTCAAACCAGTCAACCCTACCACTAGATGAAAACATGGGACTGAGATACCAAAGCCATTAGGCAGCCTGTTCCTTGATGGTTTCCACTTCTGGGAATGTAGGACATTCCCAGAGAAGGAACAGCCAAAGAGGCTATGGCCTAAATTTTCTGGGCAAGGAAGCAAGTCCTATACCCAGTCAGACATCACACCTGGTAAGAAGTGATAAAGTGGGGTCTCATCCCAGAACCCCTGAATGCAAAGCTCATGCCTCCCTCACTTTACTCCCCAAAGCAAGTCCGTATCAGTAAGTATTTCCTCTGGCACATCATACGCATATAGCAGATATAGCTCACTGATTTGTTTTTTCCAACTTTTATTTTAGATACAAGGGGTGCATGTGCAGGTTTGTCACATGAGAATATTGCATGATGCTAAGGTTTGGGATACAGATCCTATCACCTAGGTAGTGAGCACAGTACCCGATCGGTAGTTTTTCAACCCACATTCCCCAACTTCCTCTCCCCTCTAGTAGTCCACAGTGTCTATTGTTCCTAAATTTATATCCATGTGTGTTCAATATTTACTTCCCACTTGTGAGAATATGCAGAATTTGGTTTTCTGCTCCTACATTAATTCACTTAGGATTATGGCCTCCAACGGCATCCGTGTTGCTGCAAAGGACATAACTTCACTCTTTTTATGGCTGCATCATATCCTATGGTGTATATGCACCACATTTTTAAAGTCCTATCTACCATAGATGGGTACCTGGGTTAACTCCACGTCTTTACTACTGTCAATAGTGCAGTGTTGAACATAAAAGTGCACATGTCTTTTTGGTGAATTGCTTTATTTTCTTTTGAGTATATACCCAATAATGGGATTGCTAGGAGGAATGGTAGCTAAGTCCTTTGAGAAATCTCCAGACTGCTTTCCACAGTGGCTGAACTAATTTACATCCCCACCAACAGTGTATAAACATTCCCTTTTCTCCACAGCCTCACCAGCATCTAGTGTTTTTTGATTTTTTAATAATGGCCGTTTTGGCTGTTGTAAGGTGGCATCTCACTATGGTTTTGATTTGCATCTCTCTGATGATCAGTGATATTGGACATTTTTTCATATATTTTTTGGCTCCTTATATGTTTTCTTTTAAGAAGTGTTTGTTCATATACTTTGCCCATTTTTAATGGTGTTATTTGTTTTTTTGCTTGTTAATTTAAGTTCCATATAGATTCTGGATATTTAGCCTTTGTGGGATGCATAGTTTGCAAATATCTTCTCCCATTTTGTAGGTTCTGTTTACTCTGTGGAGAGTTTCTTTTGCTGTGCATAAGCTCTTTAGTTTAATTAGGTCCCACTTGTCTATTTTTTGTTTCGTTGCAATTGCTTTTGGAAACTTAGTCAAAACTTATTTGCCAAGGCCAATATCAAGAAGAGTATTTCCTAAGTTGTCTTCTGGATTTTTATGGTTTGAGCTGTTACGTTTAAATCTTGGATCCATTTTGGGTTAATTTTTGTACGTGGTGAAAAGTAATGAAAGTATCTTCAGCATATAGCTAGCCAGTTATCCAAGCACCATTTATTGAATAAGGAGTCCTTTTCCCATTGCTTGTTTTTGTCAGCCTTGTTAAAGATCAGATGGCTGTAGGTATGTGGCTTCACTTCTGAGTTTTCTATCCTGTTCCATTTGTCTATGTGTCCATTTTTGCACCAGCACTATGCTGTTTTGCCTACTGTATAGCTTTACAGTATAGTTTGAAGTCAGATAGTGTGATGCCTCCAGCTTTGCTCTTTTAACTTAGGATTACTTTGACTATACAACCTCTTTTTTCATTCCGTATGAATTTTATTTTGGTATTTATTATTATTATTATTATTATTATTATTATTATTTCAATAGTTTGGGGGAACAGGTGGTGTTTGGTTACATGGAGAAGTCCTTTAGTGGTGATTTCTGAGATTTTGGTGCATCCATCACCTGAGCAGTGTGCAGTGTACTCAGTGTGTAGTCTTTTTTCCCTCACCCATCTCCCACCCTTCACCCCAAGTTCCCAAAGTCCACTGTATCATTCTTACGCTTTTGTGTCCTAATAGCTTGGCTCCACTTATAAGTGAGAACATGTGATGTTTGGTTTTCCATTTCTAAGCTACTTCACTTAGAATAATGGTCTCCAACTCCATTCAGGTTGCTGCAAATGCCATTATTTTGTTTCTTTTTATGGCTGAGTACTATTCCAGTGTGTGTGTGTGTGTGTGTGTGTGTGTGTGTGTGTGTTTATATATATCATATACATCATTATAATTTTCTTTATCCACTCATTGGTTGATGGACATTTAGGCTGGTTTCATATTTTCGCAATTGTGAATTGTGCTGCTATAAACATGCATGTGCAAATGTGTTTTTCTTTTCTTCTGGGTAGATACTCAGTAGTGGGATTACTGGATCAAATGGTAGTTCTACTTTTAGTTCTTTAAGAAATCTCCATATTGTTTTCCACAGTGGCTGTACATTCCCATCAGCAGTGTAAAAGTGTTCCCTTTCACCACATCCATGCCAATATCTATTTTTTTTTTATTTTTTAATTATGGCCATTCTTGCAGGAGTAAGGTGGCATCACATTGTGGTTTTGATTTGCATTTCCCTGTTAATTAGTGATGTTGAGCATCTTTTCTTATGTTTGTTGGCCATTTGTCTATCTTCTTTTGAGAACTATTTATGTCCTTAGCCCACATTTTTTATGCGATTGTTCGTTTTTTTCTTGCTGATTTGTTTGAGTTCCTTGCAGATTCTGGATACCAGTCCTTTCCCAGATACATAGAATCGGTTTTCCATTTCTAGCAAAGAATAACATTGGTAGTTTGAAAGGAATAGCATTGAATCTGTACATTTCTTTGGGTAGTATGGCCATGTTTATTAAATTGATTCTTTCAATCTATGAGCATGGAATATTTTTTCATTTATTTGTGTTGTGTCTGATGTTTTTAAGCAGTGTCTTATAGTTCTTCTTGAAGCGATCTTTCACTACCTTAGTTAGCTGTATTCCTAGATATATTTCATTTTCTTTGTGGCTATTGTAAGTAGGATTGTGTTCTTGATTTCACTCTCATCCTGGAAGTTGCTGCTGTACAGAAATACTACTGATTTTTATATATTAACTTTGCATCCTGAAACTTTACTAAAGTTGTTTATCAAATCTAGGAGCCTTTTGGCAGAGTCGTTCTAGACACAGAATCATATTGTAAGTGAAGAGAGATAGTTTAACTTCTTATTTTCCTATTTGGACGCCTTTTATTTCTTTCTCTTGCTTGATTGCTCTGACTAGGACTTCTAGTATTATGCTGAATATGAGTGGTGAGAGGGGCATCCTTGTCTTCAAAGATACAGAATGTCAGTCTGGATAAAAAGATAAGAATCAACCATCTGTTGTCTTCAAGAGACCTGTCTTACATGTAACAACATCCATGGGCTTAAAGTAGAAGGATAGAGAAAGATCTACCATGAAAACAGAAAACAACAACAAAAAAAGAGTAGGAACTGCTATTCTTATATTAGGGAAAAAAACATACTTTAAACCATGAGAATTAAGAAGGATAATGAAAGACATGACATAATAATAAAAGGTATAATCAAATAAGAAGCCTTAAATATCCTAAATATATACACACCCAACAGTGGTGCACCCAGATTCATTAAACGAGTTCTTCTTGGCCTATGAAATGACTTAGACAACCACACAATACTACTGGGAGACTTCAATACCTCTCTGACAGCATTAGATAGATCATCAAGGCAGAAAACTAACAAAGAAACTCTGGACTTAAACTCAACACTTGACCAACTAACAGACATCTAGAGAACGCTCCACTCAACCACCACAGAATATATATTCTTCTCATCTGTACACAGAACATATTCTAAGATCAGTCACATTCTCCGTCATAAAGCAAGTCTCAATTAATTTTTAAAAATTGAAATCATACCAAGAACACTCTCAGATCACAGTGCAATGATAATAGAAATCAATATCAAGTGCTTTTGATTTTTAAGATAGCTGCTGAATAATGCTTTGCAAAATGCCATGACCGCCTGTGACTCATGCTTTACAGTAACATATGCTTTCGGAGTTTAATTTGGTTTTGAACAGTAGTAAATGTGCCAAAATTCAGACTATAAGATATTCATAATTAGGGACAGAACACAATAGTCACCTTACGTGAAGAGCAATTATTTAACATGAATTCATGAATTGCTTGATGGTGTTTTCTTGTGGAGACAGGCACAGCTGCCATGCTGATAAAGTGCCAAATTTTATTCTTTTTTTCCCCTCCTGTTTCCAAGAAGAGAAAACTCTTCTGCCTTTTTCTATAGGTTTCCTCATTCTTTTCAGATGGGTCTACATGATTTAGCAGGTGATTACTGAGGCACCATTGTCTTTGTTTAGTGGTGTTTTTTATTGGTCTTTCTGCAACTGAGTGTGTATGCATGTGCAACTTGTGCAACACATGGGTCTGTGTGCTAGGTGTCATTTTGGTTGCTTGTTTTCGTTTTAATCAAAATTTATGTTATTCTGTAGGGGTTGCACATTTTCATAAAACAATGCAAAAATTGATATCAAAAGTAATGTAGGTTTAAAAAAAAAAAAAGGTTGTGACTCCCAGTTTTTCAATTGATTTGGAGAGCTGGTGAAGCTTGCAAAATCTGAGAGAACGTTCTGTGAACCAAAAGGTTTAGTGCATTATAGGGAATGGGGAGAAGTGAGTGGCCCACTGCACTGGGCAGAGTTCAACATATTGGAAAAATACACACATTTTCTTGAGGGCCTGGAAATCCAGTGATGGCCAGAGAGCAACTCCGCAGAGAGATTTAGATTGGTTATTTTCAACAAGGCAATACAGGAATGATAAATTTCATGGGAATAAAACATCCTCTTGAGCCTGAAGAAAGCATTAAAGCATCTGACCTGAGACCACCCCCAAAAAGTACTGTGTTTATTCACATACATGCTACATTTATTACTATACGCAGACAGCTAAAAAAAAAAAAAAAAAAAAGTTTGCTTCCAGGAATACAAAGACAGATATTTTTGCCCTGACATAACTATTTTACAAACACTTTATCTTCTCCATTAAAAGGATCTCCTGTTCCATATTTTACATAATTCTGATTTTATCTTCTTTCAACTCCATGACCTTGAGAACTGACACAGAGTTCTTCACCTCTGTTTTACTCTTCTAAACGTTGAATAGCATGCTTCAAAGCAAGCTTCGTAACTTCGTAAATGTTTGTTTTTACACTCGTTTCACAAAAGATATTACAACTAGTATGTGCAAGGACAATGGATTGATGTTATTTTATTTTTTTTATTTTATTTTATTTTTTTTTGAGATGGAGTCTGGCTCTGTCGCCCGGGCTGGAGTACAGTGGCCGGATCTCAGCTCACTGCAAGCTCCGCCTCCCGGGTTCACGCCATTCTCCTGCCTCAGCCTCCCGAGCAGCTGGGACTACAGGCGCCCGCCACCTCGCCCGGCTAGTTTTTTGTATTTTAGTAGAGACGGGGTTTCACCATGTTAGCCAGGATGGTCTCGATCTCCCGACCTCGTGATCCGCCCGTCTCGGCCTCCCAAAGTGCTGGGATTACAGGCTTGAGCCACCGCGCCCGGCGATGTTATTTTATTAAGAGAAAGGGCCTATCCTTCCCCTATTTTCAAACACGGACTTTGATCATTGTGTCTTCACTCCATACCTTCCCTATGTCACTGTATTAAAAGCTGTTTGAGGCCTGGCGCGGTGGCTCAAGCCTGTAATCCCAGCACTTCGGGAGGCCGAGACGGGCGGATCACGAGGTCAGGAGATTGAGACCATCCTGGCTAACATGGTGAAACCTCGTCTCTACTAAAAAAATACAAAAAAACTAGCCGGGCGAGGTGGCGGGCGCCTATAGTCCCAGGTACTCGGGAGGCTGAGGCAGGAGAATGGCGTCAACCCGGGAGCCAGAGCTTGCAGTGAGCTGAGATCCGGCCACTGCACACCAGCCTGGGCGACAGAGCAAGACTCCATCTCAAAAAAAAAAAAAAAAAAAAAAAAAAGCTATTTGAATGTACCAGTCCAGGAAGAGTTTGTTTGAATACATAAATTACTCTCTTCAATATTCAGGAGACAGTCAACATTGAACATAAACTTAAAAGAGTAACATAGGCATAACTTCCCTCTTCTATCTCTGAAATATGAACAATACTTGAGTAATTTTAATGGGAAAATCCCCCCACTTAACTTTGGCAAAATTTGTATGCTGTAAGTGATTTAAAGGGTAAACCTAATTATCTTGTAGCACTAACCAGTCTCTCTCCCTCTTCTCTCATATTGCTCTCATCCAAACCATCCCCCAAAATGACCTGAACTGATCTTCCTAAATAATAATTAAACTTCATGTTATTTTCCCTGCTCATAAATCACCAGAGGTTCTTCATACTCCTCCATTTGGCATTTAAGAGCTTCAGCTCCTTTATCCAAACCATCTTTCAGCCTTAGCCTCCATATTCCCCTGCACACACCTTTTCACACACCTCACTGTTCCCTTTGCACTTTACACTTTCCCATGTGTATGGCAGCATCTATACTTTGTCTCTTGCCTTCCACTCTCTTCTCTCCTATCTGCATCCAGGTCCCAATCTTAATTACTGAAGAGACTGCTATTAACCTTTAAGCACTTTTAGAAGAGAAACTATCTTAATTATTTTTGAATCCTCTCAGTAACTGGAAAGTTATACTGGGTAGATGTTTGTACAAGATTTGCCAGATAGATAAATGGATGGATGCAGAAATGGATAGGATAAGAAGTGGTTGGACCGATGAGTGAGTGGATAGAAAGATAATAAATCAATGGATAAATGGGTGAAGGTATGCAGGAGTGAATGGTTAGATTAATTAATGAATGGCATTATTAACATGAGATTTAAGTAACAGAAACCAGATTTTACCAAGTTAGTTGACACTGAAGAATTCTGGCAAAGAATATCCATTAACTCTTAATACTGTCTAATTCAACTTTGTTCACAAAGACATTTTTAAAAGATAACTTTGCTATTCTACCCTATGGCCAAGAGTTATTTAGAATAACTTCTTATTTCTACAACTAACATAGAAATGGTATTTAAATTAACCTCAAACCAGATCTATTTCTAAAGTACTACCTAACCAAATCCTCCTTTCACTGACTGGAGAAATATTTGTTCTTAATGGAGTAACCCTCATATCGGAAAAATTCAGGGTTTTGGAATCATCAATTCAGGAACACAGGTCTCCTAGAATCCAGATCAAAGGACATGAAAGCCAGGTACCAGCAGGCATGCCCTCTTCTTAGATAGGATCATATAGCCTACTCTTACCTAACATATAATGCTAAGAAGATAATCTGATCTCCAACAAGCCCCAGATCACGAGCAGCTACTGTGATACAGGAAGAGGAGCCAGTTTAAACCAGTGTAATCACTGCAATAAACACTAACAGTTTACAATCAACAGATAAGCCAAAAAAAAAAAAATGCTTTTAAAACTGTTTAGGAAGCTCATTTTCTGTATGTAACATTCCGTTATTTATCTATTTATTTATTTATTTATTTTGGTAGCTATATTACACAGTTTTCTTATCTTACATCTACTATTGACAAAGGTCTGCAGGTCTTTCCACATGTGCTTCTGGTAGTCTCAGCCCATCAGGGAAAAAGAATTAAACAGAGGAGTCCTGAACAGCTGTACTAGAGGGGAAAAATCTAAGTCAGTCTCAGGATATATGGGAAGCTCCCCAAAGAAAGCATCATCCAAACTGAGATCTAGATGAAAGTTACATGAGAACATGAGGTAAGGCAGGAAGGGCTGCACGCACAAAGGCTATCATCTTTCAATGATGGTACATTCAGAGAACCACAGGGAGTTCAGTGAGATGGCAATCTAAGGAGGAAACAAAGTTTAAGGCAGATAAAAGCAGGAGAGGAAGCAGGGTTGAGATGGCAAAGAACCTTAAAAAAAATTGTAAAGGAGTTTGGAATTTATTCTGAAGGCAATAAGGAGTCATCAGGTTTTAAGCAAAGGTATAAATTTTTAAGCCAAGATATGTTTTATACTTGATCTTAGCCAAAAGTGGTCCAAGATAGGTTTTAGAAAGGTCACCTTGGACCCCAGGTGGAAGTCGTATGGGATAAAACAGACTAGAGGAGAATCAGGACATAGAGGAGACGGGTGACGAGCTAGGAAGCAGCGGGGAAGACAAGTCCTTCACCTCCCCAGGGCTGCTCCTATAATCCAGTCTAACCCACCATGGACCATGGTGGTGATGGCTATAAAGACCAGTGAGTCCAACTCTCTGAATGTCCCTAAACAGAGTCCCCCATGCCGGACTCTCAAATTCTCCAACTCTGCTCTCCATACTTGCCAGTCCTTCAGACCTATTTGTGTCCACTCCTTTAACTAAACCTGACTTCCTCAGCTTGACCGTGGCCTTTCTGAGAATACTAGCTCAGAATCACCCTTCAGTCATTTCCATTTTGGGCCACCTTGGGTGGATACCTTGTCATAGCTCTGCTTCCTGGGGCCCAAACCCTGATATTATTTGCCTCCAGTTTCAATCAAGCAGGGGCTTTATACAGAAGGTTTTTTGCCACAAAACTAAATGTGTGCAAAGGGATTTCTATAACAAAAATTTCCATAACTGTGAGTAATTGTATAAAATTATGTAACAATACTATATATAGTTGTTTTGTATAAACAATAATTGGCTGTTATATTAACGTGTGACCAAATAAATGATATAGATATGATATAAAATTGCATTTTTAAAAACATTTCTTTAGAAAGGAAATGTTACAGAGGGGAAAAGTTGTACTGTGCAACATAGGCATATTTTACATAGTTGTTTTCATTGTAAACGTATGTTTTTTCAATGTAACATTATATTGTAGATATTTTCTAATTGCTACAGCTTGATAATTAACATTTCAAACAACCTGGTTTTTTTTTTTTTTTTTTTTTTTTTTGAGACAGAGTCTCACTCTGTCGCCTAGGCTGGAGTGCAGTGGCCAGATCTCAGCTCACTGCAAGCTCCGCCTCCCAGGTTTACACCATTCTCCTGCCTCAGCCTCCCAAGGAGCTGGGACTACAGGCGCCCGCCACCTCGCCCAGCTAGTTTTTTGTATTTTTTTAGTAGAGATGGGGTTTCACCATGTTAGCCAGGATGGTCTCGATCTCCTGACCTCATGATCCGCCCGTCTTGGCCTCCCAAAGTGCTGGGATTACAGGCTTGAGCCACCGCACCCGGCCAACAACCTGGTTTTGTCTGCTTAGGTGGGTTTGCAGTATCCCTCTAACTGAATCCTTTGTACTTACAAAAACAACCATAGGAAAAGTACACACTGGGGACTTCTTTCCTTTGAAGATTCTTTAGAAGACTTGGAAATCTTGCAAACTGCCATGTGAGGACGTGGATACCGAGATCTTTGCTAAGTTGTACACTCACGATGAGCTTCCAGTTTTGTCCCTCTCCTTTTGCCTTCTGTACCCCTTTATTGCTCATCAATTGTCTGCTTGTATCAGCACTTCCCTTTCTAATGTAAACTCTCTAAGGCACTGATTCTCAAACTTTGCATGTTTCACGTTTCTTTTTTTTTTTTTTTTTTTGAGAAGGAGTCTTTCTCTGTCACCCAGGCTGAAGTACAATGTCACGATCTCCACTCACTGCAACTTCCGCCTCCCTGGTTCATGTGATTCTCCTCCCTAAGCCTCCCAAGTAACTTGGATTACAGGCGCACACCACCACACCCGGTTACTTTTTTGTATTTTGTATTTTGTATTTTGTATTTTAGTATTCTACAAATTAGTAGAGACAGGGTTTCACTATGTTGGCCAGATTAGTCTCAACTTCCTGACCTCATGATCCACCCACCTCAGCTTCCCAAAGTACTGGGATTACAGGCATGAGTCACGGTGCCAGGCCTACATGTTCCTTTTGCACTATACACATTGTAGATTAACACGACCATTGGATTATTTGTGGTTATGAATAATTCCCAGCAAAATAGCATTAATTCCACTATTTCTTCCCACTCAAGAAAGCATATTACAAAGTGAGAAGACAGTGAATCTATTCTTACACACTTTTAAAATATTTTCAAAATCTTGTACTTTATTGTACAAGTTACTAACAAAAATACCTTTAAGTAAATCACAGTGCACCAATATGAGAAGATTGTGTGGTTGGGAATGATGTCCTGGGGACCAAGAAGCCTGTCTTATTCATCTTTGCAACTTCTGTCTCACAGTGCCTAGCCTGCTACAGAGACACAAGAGGCCCAGGGGCTAATGAGAAGGGAGAAAAAATAGAGAAGGGAGGAAGATAATGTAGAAGAGAGGAAAGGAGGCAAAGAGAAAAGTTAATTAAATAAATATAAATGTAAGAATATTTTAGGGCTGGGTACAGTGGCTCACGCTTGTAATCACAACTTTAGGAGGCCAAGGTGGGAGGATCTCTTGAGCCCAGGAGTTTGAGACCAGCATGGGCAACATCAGGAGACTCTGTCTCTACAAAATAAAATAAATATTACCTGAGTGTGGTGGTGTGTGCCTGTGGTCCCAGATACTCAGGAGGCTGAATGAGAGGATCATTTGAATCTGGGAGGTTAAGGCTGCAGTGAGCCATAATCTCACCACTGCACTCCAGTCTGGGCAACAGAGCAAAACCTTGTCAATAAATATAAATAAATAAATAGATATCAGCATGATCAACTAGTAGCAAATGAACTAAATAAAACTCATAAAAAGAACTAATATTCTAGTATCGTAGTAGTGTTTCAATACTGTTCTAAAACAACTGTTATGAAACATACCGTTGGGCTATAATTCCCTCTCAGAACTGAGGAATAAAGATCTGATGTCTGCACAAGTGTGTGTGCAAAAGATACAAATTAATTGCTAAATTGTCAAGATAACAACTTTCCAGAAGGAATGACTAATAGCAAAATATTTCAATCCTATTCGTCTCTCTTATATTCCTGGTTACATTCATGTTCCTAATAATAATAATAATAAGATGGTCAGAAATTATATTATTTGTATCTAAAATGTATTCATTGGAGCCAGAGGGATAGCTTTATGTATAATGAAGTATTGAACTTGATTAGACTCAGTATTGAATTATTAAATCACTCCTTAAATAAAGAAAAAAGAGATGTTGTTCAGAAAAGCAACAATGGATAAATCTGATTGAAAGCCCTATTTTTGAGCAATCCCTTGTTCTATTCAAATCTCTTTAAATTCACTGAAATGAATTTGAGTCCTGTAAAGGTCATGACTCAAAAAAGAAAAACCCAAAATTGATTTAAAGGGGCTAATCAAGGAGGAGATTTGCAGTACTTTCAAGAAACAACCTTCTGAAATGGAAGAGAATTGGCCAACAATTCCATTTTACTGGGCCACACGTTAATATAACAGCCAATTATTGTTCAACAAAAGCAATATCCCAATTCATTCTTTTTCACAAGGTAACGACTCTGGCCTATGAGTTGAGAAAATAAAATGATGGACTAGACACACGCCACAGAGGAAAAGTGTGGAGTAGGATTTGGGGCTTTTTACTGGATGCCGTACATTTCATTAGTGGTTCTGAGTCCCCTGCTGGGCTCTTATTTCTAAGCCTTTTGTGTGGGATTTTCCTTTTAAAATGATACCTCAATGCAAATGTCCCAGTATAAGAAAACACTTAGCACATGTCTAAGAAACCTGTAGAATGGCCATGGAAGGCATAGAAATTTTTTAAAGCAAAAATAAAGGACATAAAATGGAATATTTTAGACTGCCCTAGCAGGTGGGTATCTGGTGGTAGAAAACCAGCTCCAAAACAAGCAAGACTGTAACTGTAACAAGAAAAAATACACTCGTGTTCCAATAATCCCAACAAAATTAAATTGCAACCTGGGAACATTTGAAAAAAAAAAAAAAAAAAAGGACACAACACCCTTCAAAAGAAAAATAAAACAATGCTCCCAAAATAGGCCCGATTATGTGGGTCACTGCATACTGTGTATTTCCCCTGTAGCATTTTATCGTGGTTACTGTTGCCAGGGGACACCTGATGCTCTCATTATATATGTTTGTCTTTCACATCCACATTGGAGCCAGTTTTTTCCTTCGATGCCCCCAGAACTGTAACAGAAATAAAAATAAGGAATGGACCCCATTATTACACAAATACCTACAAAGCAGAGGGAGTGACCCCCATGGGTCACCGTGTTGTCCCTGGAAGCACTGATGCCCTTGCCCTGGGGCCCCCAGCCCTTTGTCACAGGGTCAAAGCCAGGACCTCAGCTGAGTATCCTCTGTGAAGAATTAACAAGTGTGACAATTTGTGGGCCCTCCCCCCTTGGCCCCTGGTCTGGCCTGCCTGAATGCTGTAAATAGAGACATCTGGATAGAGCCCTTTCACTGCAGTAATTGAAAATGAACACGGATCAAGTTCTGGCCTGTTGTATTCATAAATCTTGAGGCCTAATTACATTAAAGGGAAATCTAGGGCCCAGCACTATGGAAACTGCAGATTCTATCAGGCGCTTGAATCATGAATCTTTAAGATAAGTGGGTTTTCTCTCCCCACCCCACCCCCTACTCTTTAGTAGAGTTGAATGGGAAATTTTCAAATCAAGTCTTTCAGTATTAATGCACCAGGAAACTTCTGAGAAGATTTTGTGCTCTACTGTTTGTACATGCGATTCCATTGCATGTTCACTGGGTGACATCTGCATCATTCCACAGAGCAGATCAACATTTTCAGGCTTAAAATTAGTCACATTTCTATGAGGAATGACGACAGACTTGACAGATATTTAAAATATGTTTTTCCCCCAAGTTAAGCAGAAAGAGCACACCTCTAGTTAAAATGTAATGAGTTTCAAAAAAAGAATTATGGCAATTTAACATTCCAAATGAACTCAAAGCTCTCGGCATCCCCTGTAAAAATAACAAGTTGAGAATCAGACTCGAGAGTAGTTCTACTGAAATTTATAAATAACCCATCACATAATTTTTTTATTGTTTAATATAAAAATTTATTTAACTCTATTACCTGAAGATGGATTTCAAAGTAAATGCATGATGCTATTTATTCTGTTTATATTTTTCTTATAATTTTGTGTATTGGATGATATTTGGGCCATTTTGGCAAATGAATGAATGGAGGACATTGCAACTTAACTTACTAGAAATGCATCTACACCAATCACCATGCAGAAGTGAAGCCTTTTGAGCACAAGCTCCAACGTGATTAAGATCCCCCTGCACATGGTGCCTCTTCCCATTTGTCACATGCCATGGGCACAAAATAAATGCTGTGGAGATGAGTTAATGAATCTACAAACTGAATCTGTATCTCTGGGGTCAGCTGTAATAAGGAAAATATGTTGCTACTATCCTTTTGTCTTCATTCATTTGTGATGATTTCCTAGCAGCTAATAAGAAAATCACTGGGTATAAAAACACACTGAGTGGCTGGCAAGATGGTCGAATAGGAACAGCTCCGGCCTGCAACTTCCAGCTAGGTCAACATAGAAGGCGGGTGATTTCTGCATTTCCAACTGAGGTACCCAGCTCATCTCATTGAGACTGGTTAGACAGTGGGTGCAGCCCACGGAGGGCGAGCCAAAGCAGGGTGGGGCATTGCCTCACCTGGGAAGTGCAAGGGGTCAGGGAATTCCCTCCCTTAGCCAAGGGAAGTTGTGAGGGACTGTGCCTTGAGGAACAGTGCATTCCAGATACTATGCTTTTCCCATGGTCTTTGCCACCCACAGACCAGGAGATTCCCTTGGGTACCTACACTACCAGGGCCCTGGGTTTCAAGCACAAACTGGGCAGCCATTTGGGGAGACACCGAGCTGGCTGCAGGAGTATTTTTGTTGTTTCATTCCCCAATGGTACCTAGAACACCAGTGAGACAGAACCATTCACTCCCCTGGAAAGGGGGCTGAAGTCAGGGAGCCAAGTGGTCTAACTCAGTGAGTCCCACCCCCATGGAGACCAGTAAGCTAAGATCCACTGGTTTGAAATTCTTGCTGTGGGCACAGAAGTCTGAAGTCAACCTGGGATACTCAAGCTTAGTGGGAGAGGGGTGTCCACCATTACCGAGGCTTGAGTAGGTGGGTTTCCCCTCACAGTGTAAACAAAGCCACTGGGAAGTTCGAAGTGGGCAGAGTCCACCACAGCTTGGCAAAGCCACTGTAGCCAGACCGCCTCTCTAGATTCCTCCTCTCTGGGCAGGGCATCTCTGAAAGAAAGTCAGCAGCCCTAGTCAGGGGCTTATAGATAAAACTCCTATCTCCCTAGGACAGAGCACCCAGGGGAAGGGGCAACTGTAGGCGCAGCTTCAGCTGACTTAAACATTCCTGCCTGCCAGCTTTGAAGAGAGCAGCGGATCTCCCAGCACAGCACTTGAGCTATGCTAAGGGACAGATTGCCTCCTCAAGTGGGTCCCTGCCCCCCATGCCTCCTGACTGGGAGACACCTCCCAGCAGAGGTCAACAGACACCTCATACGGGAGAGCTCCAGCTGGCATCTGGCAGGTGCCCCTCTGGGACAAATCTTCCAGAGGAAGGAACAGGCAGCAATCTTTGCTGTTCTGCAGCCTCTGCTGGTGATACTCAAGCAAACAGGGTCTGGAGTGGACCTCCAGCAAACTCCAGCAGACCTGCAGAAGAGGGGGCCTCACAGTTAGAAGGAAAAGTAACAAGCAGAAGGGAATGGCATCAACATCAACAAAAAGGATGTCCACACAAAAACCCCATCTGAAGGTCACCAGCATCAAAGACCAAAGGTAGATAAATCCACGAAGATGAGGAAAAACCAGCCTCAAAAGGGTGAAAATTCCAAAAACCAGAACATCTCTTCTCCTTCAAAAGATCACAACTCCTCACCAGCAATGGAAAAAAACTGGATGGAGAATGAGTTTGACGAATTGACAGAAGTAGGCTTCATAAGGTGGGTAATAACAAACTTATCCAAGCTAAAGAAGCATGTTCTAACCCAATGAAAGGAATCTAAGAACCTTGAAAAAAGGTTAGACAAATTGCTAACCAGAAAAACCAGTTTAGAGAAAAACGTAAACGACCTGATGGAGCTGAAAAAGATGAGGAAAACCAGCCTCAAAAGGGTGAAAATTCCAAAACCAGAACATCTCTTCTCCTTCAAAAGATCACAACTCCTCACCAGCAATGGAAAAAAACTGGATGGAGAATGAGTTTGACGAATTGACAGAAGTAGGCTTCATAAGGTGGGTAATAACAAACTTATCCAAGCTAAAGAAGCATGTTCTAACCCAATGAAAGGAATCTAAGAACCTTGAAAAAAGGTTAGACAAATTGCTAACCAGAAAACCAGTTTAGAGAAAACGTAAACGACCTGATGGAGCTGAAAAACAGCATGAGAACTTTGCAAAGCGTACATTAGTATCAAAGCTAATGGATCAAGTGGAAGAAACAATATCAGAGATAGAAGATCGACTTAATGAAATAAAGTATGAAGACAAGATTAGACAAAAAAGAATGAAAAGGAACAAACAAAGCCTCCAAGAAATATGGGACTATGTGAAAAGACCAAACCTACATTTGATTGGTATACCTGAAAGTGATGGGGAGAATGGAACCAAGTTGGAAAACACTCTTCAGGATATTATCCAGAAGAACTTCCCCAACCTAGGAAGACATGCCAACATTCAAATTCAGGAAATACAGAGAACACCACAAGGATACTCCTTGAGAAGAGCAACCCCAAGACACATAATTGTCAGACTCGTCAGACTCACCAAGGTTGAAATGAAGGAAAAAATGTTAAGGGAAGCCAGAAAGGTCAAGTTACCCACAAAGGGAAGTCCATCAGACTAACAGCAGATCTCTCAGCAGAAACCCTATAAGCCAGAAGAGAGTGGTGGCAGTTATTCAACATTCTTAAAGAACAGAATTTTCAACCCAGAATTTTATATCCAGACAAACTAAGCTTCATAAGCGAAGGAGAAATAGAATCCTTTACAGACAAGAAAATGCTGAGAGATTTTTGTTACCACCAGGCCTGCCTCACAAGAGCTCCTAAAGAAAGCACTAAATATGGAAAGGAAAAACCAGTACCAGCCACTGCAAAAACATACCAAATTGTAAAGACCA
>NW_016811065.1:1645119-1691628 GCF_001698545.2 Rhinopithecus bieti
CATGAGTGAACTCCTATTCACGATCGCTACAAAGAGAATAAAATACCTAGGAATACAACTTTCAAGGGATGTCAAGGACCTCTTCAAGGAGAACTACAAACCACTGCTCAAGGAAATAAGAAAGGACACAAACAAATGGAAAACATTCCATGCTCATGGATAGGAAGAACCAATATCATAAAATGGCCATACTGCCCAAAGTAATTTATAGATTTAATGCTATCCCCATCAAGCTACCATTGACTTTCTTCACAGAATTAGAAAAACTACTTTAAATTTCATGTGGAACCAAAAAAGAGCCCATATAGCCAAGACAATCCTAAGCAAAAAGAGCAAAGCTGAAGGCATCATGACACATGACTTCAAACTATACTACAAGGATACAGTAACCAAAACAGCATGGTTCTAGTACAAAAACAGATATATAGACCAATGGAACAGAACAGAGGCCTCAGAAATAATTCCACACATCTACAACCATCTGATGTTTGACAAACCTGACACAAACAAGCAATAGGGAAAGGATTCCCTACTGAATAAATAGTGTTGGGAAAACTGGTTAGCCATACGCAGAAAACTGAAACTGGACCACTTCCTTACATCTTATACAAAAATTAACTCAAGATGGATTAAAGACTTAAACATAAGATCTAAAACCATAAAACTCTAGAAAATAACCAAGGCAATACCATTCAGGACATAGGCATGGGCAAAGACTTCATGACTAAAACACCAAAAGCAATGGCAACAGAAGCCAAAATTAGCAAATGAGATCTAATTAAACTAAAGAGCTTCTGCACAGCAAAAGAAACTATCATCAGAGTGAACAGGCAACCTACAGAATGGGAGAAAATTTTGCAATCTATCCATCTGACAAAGGGCTAATATTCAGAATCTACAGGGAACTTAAACAAATTTACAAGAAAACACGAACAATCCCATCAAAAAGTGGGCAAAGTATATGAACAGACGCTTATCAAAAGAAGACATCTATGAGGCCAAAAATCATATGAAGAAAAGCTCATCATCACTGGTCATTAGAGAAATGCAAATCAAAACCACAAAGTCACATGAATAGTTAACCTTTTATAAAAATCTACCCTTTATAAAACACTTTCCTATATGTCATGGATGGCAAAATATTGTAGTCAGACCATGACTCTGGGCTCAAATCCTGCATCCTGCACTTACTTGTTATGGCAACACAGGCAAGTTAACCTCTTTGGCCTCTTGAGCTCCTCATACTTAAAAGAGGAAATGGTACTGATAGTAATAATGAAAGCCAACTATGAGGGTCATTTTGAAGATGAGATGAGACAATATACACATATGCATTACATACCCTGGCCCACAATAAGTGCTTAAGAAATAATCACTGTATCATTATTCTGTCATTCACACAAGCTTTTAATGAGTATTTTCTATTATGATTTGACTTTCTAGAAACCTCTTAATGTTAGCAGCAGAACGTATCCAAGTCACACAGCACCAAAGTATGCTAGTGGCAGTGAATCCCTACAGGTCTGCAGCAACCTCAATTCTTGTATCCTCAGGAGAAAGAATTTAACTGAGGGGCATAAGGCAGGAGAGAAGGAGGCAGGTTTTAGAGCAGGAGTGAACGTTTATTTTAAAAACTTTAGCGCAAGAATGAAGGGAAGTACAGTACACTTGGAAGAAGGTCAAGCAGGCAACCTAAGAGATCGAGTGCACAGTTTGACCTTTAACTTGGGGTATTATATGTTGGCATGCTTCTGGGGTTGCATTACTTCTCCCCTGATTCTTCCCTTGGGGTGGACTGTCCACATGTGTAGTGTGTTTACTGGAGTTGTACACATGCTTACTTGAGGCATTCTTCCCTTACCAGTCAAGTGTTCCTATAAGGTCATACACCAGTTAAGCTCGGCCATTTGGCCTCTTAGTAAACATGCTTAACTCCACTTACCCAGCTCCTGAGATCTTACCCACAAGATGCTTATCACCAGCCTTAGGTGTTTTTATCTATTGGAAGACTGCCTTTCCCTGGCACCAGCTGCGACTATTATTTTAGAGAGGCAGTTCAACAACCGCCTGACCACCGCTTGATGCTTGCTGACACTCCTGATTGGCAGCTGGTGGGGTGGCCCTCTCCTGCCCTGCTCATATCTGACTTGTTACCTACTGTAACATTAATAAACACTTTCTAGAATTTTATTGGGTGTGCTGAAGAATTCATGACATACAATAGGAGGTTTCTGCTCTCTAAAGAGGCTTGCTGTCTAATGAGAGAGAAAATATGTAATACTCTTACTCTATGTTATGGGCTGAATTGTGCCTCTCTCCCAAATTCACATGTTGAAGTCCTCTCCAGTACTTCCAGTTGTGACTATTTAGAGATAGGGGTCTTTAAAGAGGTAATTAAGGTTAGATGAGGTGGTACAGGTGGGTCCTAATCCAATATGCCTGGCATCCTCGTATGAAGAAGTTAGGACACAGACACGCACACAGAGGGATGACCATGTGAGGGCATAGCAAGAAGGTGGCCATCTGCAGGACACAGGCCTCAGAAGGAATCAAACCTGCCAGCACCTTGATCTTGGACTTCCAGCTTCCAGAACCACGAGAAAATAAATGTCTGTTGTTTAAGCCATCCAGTCTGTGGTATTTTTTATGGCAGCATAAGCAAACTAATACATTATACAAAATAGATTAAAACCATAAAGAAAAAGCACCAGAAGCCCAGGACTCCCAGTGAAATATAAACTTTCTTTACATTTCACACTATGCAGTAATTGTTAACTTACTCCTCTGTATTACCCAGGCCATAGCTTCCCAACAGTAGGATATAGATACATTTGCTGCTGTGTCCCAGCACCTAGCACAATTCCTGGCCCCCAATTCATTACATAATAAAACCATGAGAAATTCTTTCTCCTTCCTTTCCTGTGTTTCATTGTAACCAAATAGTTGATGGGAAAAAAAGTTCTTCTTTATACAAATACTATACCTAATAAATTGCAGAAGGAATGATAAAATGCAAAAATGGAGCTAGCACAATTATTAATGAATTATGAATGAGGAATTCACAAGGAAAGCATCATAGTGACACCATTTGAACTCATTGATCAACCTCAGGATATATAAAACGGGGAGAGGTTGATATTATGTGCCTCATAATATGATGCAACAAGAAGGATACAGCAACATCTCTGAAGCACAATTTCCTAACACTTGTACCAGTATCTAATTGAATCTGTGGATCTAACTACCCATTTGTAAAATGATAGGGAATAGAAGAACAAGTTAAAGACACAGCAAAATCCAGGAAGTGGGAGGGACATTTACAAAGAAATTACCTATTTTCTCTAACAAAAGAGTGGTATGGGTTGAAGGAACCCATTGTTATAAAATACATGTGAACTTAAGACACATAACAACATAGGCAGAATGTGCAATTTGTTCAGATGGTGACTCAATTTTACCAAGTACAAAAATGAAATGTTTGAGACAATCTTGGAAACAGAAATATGGACTAAA
Organism: Rhinopithecus bieti; assembly: GCF_001698545.2. Lineage (NCBI taxonomy): Eukaryota > Metazoa > Chordata > Mammalia > Primates > Cercopithecidae > Rhinopithecus > Rhinopithecus bieti. The sequence continues at coordinate 1,648,633 of NW_016811065.1, forward strand.
TTGTATTGATGAATGACTTAATTTTGCTTGGCATAATAATAGCATGGCCAATATATGGAAACACAGAGATGTAAATTTAGATATGGATATAAATAGCCTTACCAACTAATAATGCATCCTGAAGAATTTGTGAATAAAATGGCATGATGTTTGAGAATTTCTATAAGAGTTTTAAAACTAACTTGATTCTCTTAAATGCTCTATCAAACATGGCAGGTTTTGTTTTGTTTTTTAAAATGAAGACATTGGTAACTCAATTCTCTTGGTTAAGAGGCTTGCCAAGGTCACTGAGTCAGGAAATGGCAGGACCAGTTTCTTCAAACTCCTGCTCTGGTACAAGTGGGTACTTCACCATAGACGCCTAACTTCAAGAAAGGAAAATAGAGGCATAAATTTTAAACTAACATTTGTTATTATGCAAATAGTCTTGTTGAGTGTTTTATGTCCACTACATATGTCCATGAGATATGTGCTATTAGACCCATTCTGCAGATGAACCAGAACTCAAAGAGGTTATGTGATTTGTCAAGAGTGGTACAGGCTTAAAATCCAGATTGGCCTAACTCCATTTCAAATGAGGTACAACACCACACCATGGCTCCCCTCTTGGAGAACTGCAGTGTAAAGTAGTTTAGGCCAAGTTGTACAGTGAAAAAAAAAGTGTTTAAATTCCTTCACCAATCATTTCTCAACCTCTGACCATGGAACCTTTCTTTTATACTTAGCATCTATTAAGTTTGCATGTGACCACAGGGTACACAAGAATTGCTTCAAGCTAATAATGGGTGAAATCTTACTGTATTTCTGCTACGTTTGAATGTGGGAATATTAACACACGTCATAATTATTACTTAAAAAAAAACTACTTTTCATTTACTTAGCAAACAGTTAACTACATATGGCCAGCATCATTTTTAATTGATAAGCACCAATTTTACTCTGTCAAAAAGCAAATATTGTTTCCTCCCTAGTTGGACTCCTAAGTATTGTATTTTCCAAATAGCCCATGAGGTTTGAGGCACCCTTCCCCAACTCAAGCTTATTGGAAAGTTTATTTCCTAGACTAGTGGACAGAGAAGGGGGAGGAAAGTTACATTTTGCCAAATGACCTCATGATTTAATGGCACTGGTAATACTAATACAAGCTCAAGCCTTTTGGTCAAATTTTGCAAAACTGGTTGAGATATTTTTTCCTGTAGATATAAAACCTTCAAACTGAAACTGATCATTAAAAGGAAAAGGAAAACTAAGCAACAATTTCAAACTGGGCTATTTTAAGAAATGCCTTCCTCACATAACCAAAAATTTCTCACCTTTTCCTTCCCTCCATGGGTATTTTTGCACTCATTTCTGAACTCGGACATCTCTGTGGATCTGACACACAGGAGCAGCAGCCTACAAGGCAATGAGCAGCACCTAATGGAGCTGGGTATGAATGACTGAAGCTCACCAAAGGAGAGTCCTCAAAAGCAGCAGTGGTGAGCTGAGGGCTGGGGGAGAATGGAAAGCAAGCCCTGTCTTCAAGATGTGCAGAACAATATCCTTTCTCTCTCAGGTCTGGCATCATATTCAGATGAGCAAATGTGAAAACCAGAAATGTGTTCTCAAATGACAGAAACTTCTCTTGAGAAAAGACGAAATGTGAATCCAGTTTAAAGAAAACTCAATCATTAAAGACAAATTAATTTCTCTTAGAAATCAAAAATCTGGCCCCAGCATGGCGGTTCATCTCTGTAATCCCAACACTTTGGGAAGTCAAGGCTGAAAGACAGATTGAGGCCAGGCATTCAAGACCAGCCTGGTCAACATAGTGAGACCTCATCTCTACAAAAAATTAAAAAATTAGCTAGGCTTGGTGGTATGCACCTGTAGTCCCAGCTAGTCAGGAGGCTGAAGTGGGAGGGTCACTGGAGCCCAGGAGTTTGAAGTTACAGTGAGTTATGATCACACCACTATACTCCAGTCTGAGTGACAGAGGGAGACTCCATCTCAAAAAAAATAAAGAAAGAAAGTCTACACTCCAGCCTGAGTGACAGAGGGAGACTCCATCTCAAAAAAAATAAATAAATAAGGTCAAAAATCTGCATCATAACCTTCAAAATGTTCACCAAAATTTTCACATGTAAATTCTCCTCCACTTTTACCACTTTCCCTTGACTGCTCTCAGTGTTAACATTTTATAGCATCACTTTTATGATGAAATTCCACATTATGAAATCTGACATACCTACATTTCTCTAGATATTTACAATGAGATAATGCCAGCAACTAACCATAACCAGTGTGCATGCACCACTGTTATTTCTTCGCAAAAGCAAGGAGCGATATGATTGATGATCTCACGTCTACTTTTTGGTCTCACAGTCTTACAGGGATGACAGTTGTGTGAACAATGACATTTGCACACACTGGACAGCACAGATGTGCAAGTCAACAACAGGTTGCTGGTTTGGGTACCTAAGACCTTCACAGACTGAAGACAAGGAGGCTTCCCTTGCAAAGCCCTACCATTGACATTCCAACCTAAAAAATAGTGCCTTAGCCTGTTCTATCATTGCACCTTCCTGTTGCAATCTAAATCAGCACTCCATTCTGCCAGTTCCCTGTACATCCTGACACAGCCTCTTTTATTCCCATCCTGATAAACACTGCATTATTATTTTTTAACGAATGACCAAATCACAGGGCTTTATGATCAGAACAATGTAGATAATAAAACTCTTGAATTAACAAATAATACATTAAGTGTTTTCTATATGCCAGACACTGCACTATGTGCTTTCCATGTGTCATACATAGATCTTTTTAAAAAGAAAAGAGTAAATGAATGAAAGAACATATGTATTAAAGAGTAAAAAAATGTAATTTTTCAAATTGTTTAAAAGGGAAATAACCTTGGAAATTATATATTCTCTCTCAATCATTCATTCAACAAATATTTATTTTATTTAATGCCTATTAGATACTAGGTTTTGCCCTGCGTTCTGAGAACAAAGTAGTAAATGGCAGGTGCTCTAAGCAGATTACAGTCAAATGGAGAGAGTTACCATATGGAAGAGTGAACTGAAGTCTTGAGTTTCAGGCAGTAAGGAGGTGCATGTCTAGTAACATATATATATTAGAATAAACTGAAATCAAACAGCACAAGTTTCATCTTTTCAAACACCTAGACAGAGAATGTTAATTAGTGCTGAATATTTTGTCGAGATAATTTTATTGCTCATCTACGACTGACAGGTGCCAGCAATTTTATGTTGTAGAGAAGAACAACAAAGGCAGAAGAGGAAACTGATACAGAATGAGCCCCCAACCAGCGGCCCAGAACTCTGCCAGATGTTTTTATGTTCATTATCTTAGTCAATATCCATTGACCTTCTAAGCCTGATGTTTCCTCCATATTGCAAATAAGGAAAATTAGTGCACCCTAGAATTTAGGTAACTTTTCTTAGACAATCTGCTAGTGGGTGGCAGAGATGAGATTAAATCCCAAGACTCTCACTCCACACTCCCCACTGGAGACTATAGTGAATGGAAGAGCACGAGCCTCCTCTAACCCTCAGCAATTCTGATTTTTGCCATGCCAAAAAATATAAATTTTTAGGTGAAATCTCTTTATTTTTTTCAATTAGCAATAATTCAAAAAATTAAAAACATGCTGCAGGTCAAACAAAATATATCTGTAATCAAATGTTGAAGTCATTCATTTGAAACCTCTGCTTGGCGGTGTTTTTCTCCACTGAGGTTACCCAGCTGAGCAGGGTTGGCACATACCACAAAGGGTACAAAAAGGCCGTGCAAGAAGTCATGTTGAGTTGAGATCAGACATAAGCTTATTTTCTTTAGGGTGTAGGAAGAGAAAGAGACTAAACACTTTATAGACGATATCAAATTGGATGGGTGAGGCTAAGTCCTCGAAATGTAAAACTGAAATTTTAATTACCTATTTCCAGATTTTATGTTGTACATTTTTTTAACATGTTAATGTTTCTAAAACCTGTATCTTATCATCAATGTCAAATAAAAATTCTTTACTTGTGCCGTTTGTCTCCTTTTCTTGGGTTATATATGCCAAAGGTTTATTTTATTGTTTTTTTACGAAAACTCATTTTTGGTTTTATGGATCAACTTTACTGTTTGTTTTCCATTTTAATAATTTATTTTATCTTTACTAATTATAACTATTAATGCCAAATTTGTTATTAATTTGGTAGCTTCTTAAGTTGAAAGCTTAGTTCATTTTTATACTATTTGTTGTTTCTCAATAAAAGACACGTAAAGGTCTACATTTTTCCCTGGGCTCCACATGGGGTTAATGGGTTTCACAGGTTCTAATATAAAGGGTTTTCTTCTGTTGTTTTTTAGTTCTTAGTTTGTAACTTCTAAATAAAAATTTAAAGTAAAATTAGAAGCATTTTAAACATTATTTATTGTATAATTCTGCCATCAATGTGGCCTATATAATATCAACTTTTGAAATGTATTAAAATTTCCTTTTGTGTAGTATGTGAGTTAACTTGGTAAAACTTTCCAAGTATATTTTTAAATAATGTTATTCTCCATTTCTATTTGTATTTGCACACAGTCACATGTGTAAGTACGTACTTGTAAATTGTGTTAGTTCTATCTTCTGTGGCCATACTCATGTTTGTCTAATTGATTCATTTGTTTCTGAAAAATGTATTTTGAAGACTTAACTAGAATTTGAATTAGTTTCTCTGTATAAGATTGTATAATTACTTGCACAAATAAGCAAGTTCTCTTCTTCTTTATAAGTTTTTGATGTATACACACACACATATATAAGTTATGTTGACTATCACACCTTGTTTAGTAATTAATCCTTTTATCAATATCATATTTTCCCCCTTTCTTTTTTCTTTGTCTTTTGCATTGAAATCTATTTTACCTTAAATTAATATTGCTATACAAGTTTTCTTTGTTACATCCCTTGAGATATTTCTTCTACTTCTTGAATATATTTTTGATATTTTAAATATAAAATACTTGATTATAAAAAAGAACATATGTAGATATCCATAAGTAATAAACCATAAATATAAACATACATGAACCCACAATCCAAAGTATTAAAAAAACATGTTACCAATCATGTTGATAGTTCCTGAGTACTTCTTGCCAATCTGTGCTCATCCTCCATACCGTCTCTCAGGGGTAGACACTATGTGAGTTTGTTTCTTATCATTCTCTTCCCCTCAACTTGTGAGATCTGACACTGTCTCCAGGTAGATGATGTCAGAATTGAATTGGAGGAAACCCAGCTGGTGTCCACTGCAGAATTGATTGTTTGTTGGTGGGGAAAAATCCCACATGTTTCATCTGTGTTGATTGTTGTGGTGTGAGAGCAGAGGAAAAACAGTTTTTTCAACTCAATACCATATAATATCAAATTGTTTCTCCAACTAGTTGTACAAATTTGTACTGGTTCTAACTGTTCCATGTCCTCACCAACATTTCATTTACTTTTTTTGGGTTTTTTTGGGTTTTTTTGGTGTGACTGCTGCTATCTCATTTTGAATTTAGTTTGCATTTTCTTGATTCACTAATGAGAACGAGTATCTTCACATGCTGACTGGCCATCAGCATAGGTTATTCTGTAAAATGCTTGTGCAAGTCCTTTTCCATTTTCCTATTGTGGTTTGCTTTTTTTATAAAGAGTTATTTATGTGCCCTAGATATGCCTTCTGGATTATATGTATTGCAAATATTCTCTCCCATTCAGAGCTTTCCCATTATTTTGTTTTCCTTATGATGCTTAAATGAATGGAATCCATTCTTTATGTACTATACTTATCAAGACCTTTCTTTATAGTTATTACTCTTTGGGTCTTGTTTTTGAAAATCTTCCTTCATGTAAGGTCACGAAGATGTTCTTCTATATTGTCTTTTTAAAATTTTAGAGATTTGTCATTTTTATTTAAGTCTCTTATTAATCTTGAATTGGTTTTTGTATATGGCAAGAGGTGAAAGCCAACTTTCTTTTTTTCAATGGGATTGCAACATTTACAGATAAGTCCATAGTTTCATCACCAATCTACAGTAATGGTAACAGTACTAATAACAATAACAATAGCAGCTAATTTGATACACTGCTTACTACATGACAGTCACAGTTCTAAGCAATTTACATGTAATGCCAGCTCTCTAATATGATTTGGTATAAAAAAAAAACCTATCAGAGTAACAGCATATTTCTCAGCAGAAACCCTACAAGCTAGAAGGGTTTGGGGTCCTATTTTTAGCCTCCTTAAACAAAGCAATTATCAGCAAAGAATTTTGTATCCAGTGAAACCAAGCTTCATAAATGAAAAAAATGATACAGTCTTCCGGAAAAACAAATGCTGAGAGAATTTGCCACTAACAAGCCAGCACTATAAGAACTGCTAAAAGGAACTCCAAATCTTGAAACAAATCCTTGAAATACACCAAAATAGAACCTCCTTAAAGCATAAATCTCACAGGACCTATGTAATAATAACACAATTTTAAAAAATAAGGTATTCAGGCAACAAATAGCATAATTAATAGAATAGTACCTCATATCTCAATACTTACACTGAATGTAAATAGCCTAAATGCTCCACTTAAAAGATACAGAAAGTAATAAGGGATAAGAATTCATCAACCAAGTGTCTGCTATCTTCAGGAGGCTCAACTAAAGCATAAGAACTAAAGGGGTGGAAAAAGATACTCCATGCAAATGGACACCAAAAGTGAACAGAAGCGGTTATTCTTATATCAGACAAAACAGACTTTAAAGCAACGACAGTTAAAAAAGACAAAGAGGGACATTATATAATGATAAAAGGACTAGTCCAACAGGAAAATATCACAATTCTAAACATACATGCACACAACACTGGAGTTCCTAAATTTAGAAAACAATTACTAGTAGGCCTAAGAAATGAGATAGATGGCAACACAGCAATAGTGGGAGACTTTAATACTCTATTGACAGCATTAAACAGGTCATCAAGACAGAAAGTCAACAAAGAAACAATGGACTTAAACTATACCCTAGAACAAACAGACTTAACAGATATTTACAGAACATTCTACGCAACAATTGCAGAATATACATTCTGGTCATCAGCACATAGAACATTCTCCAAGATAGACCATGTGATAGGGCACAAAAAAGTCTCAGTACATTTTTAAAAATCAAAATTGTATAGAGTACTCTCTCAAACCAAAGTGGAATAAAATTGGAAATCCACTCCAAAAGGAACGCTCAAAGTCATAATAATCTAATCCTGAATGATCACTGGATCAACAATGAAATCAAGATAGAAGGTAAGGTAATAAAAGCAATCTATGACAAACCCACAGCCAACATTATACTGAATGAGGAAAAATTGAAAGCATTTCTCCTGAGAATTGGAACAAGACAAGGATGTCTACTCACCACTTCTACAACATAGTACTAGAAGTCCTAGCCAGAGCAATCAGACAAGAAAAAGAAATCAAGGACATCCAAACTGGTAAAGAGGAAGTCAAACTGTCGCTGTTTGCTGATGATATAATCATACACCTAGAAAACCCTAAAGAATCATCCAAAAAGCTGCCAAAACTGGTAAATGAATTCAGCAAAATTTTAGAATACAAAATTCACGTACACAAATCAGTAGCTCTGCTATACACCAATAGCGACCAAGCTGAGAATCAAATCAAGAATTCAACCCCTTTTACAATAGCTGCAAAAAAATAATAAAATGCTTAGGAATATACCTAACCAAGAAGGTGAAAGACCTCTATAAGGAAAACACAAAACACTGCTGAAAAAATAATAGATGACACAAACAAATGGAAGCACATCCCATGCTCATGGATGAATAGAATCAATATTGTGAAAACGACCATACTGCCAAAAGCAATCACAAATTCAATGCAATTCCCATCAAAATACTGCCGTCATTCTTCACAGAACTAGAAAAACCAATCTTACAATTCATATGGAACCAAAAACAAAAGAGCTCGCCTAGACAAAGCAAGACTAAGCAAAAAGGACAAATCTGGAGGCATCACATTACCCAATTTCAAACTATACTATAAGGCCATAGTCACAAAAACAGCATCACTGGTATAAAAATAGGCTCATAGACCAATGGAACAGAATAGAAAACCCAGAGATAAAGCCAAATACTTACAGCCAACTGACCTTTGACAAAGCAAACAAAAACATAAAGGGGGAAAGGTCACTCTATCCAACAAATGGTGCTGGGATAATTGGCAAGTCACATATAGAAGAACGAAACTGGATCCTCACCTCTCACCTTATACAAAAATCAACTCAAGATGGGTCAAAGACTTAAATCTAACACCTGAAACCATACAGATTCTAGAAGACAACATTGGAATAACCCTTCTAGACACTGGCTTAGACCAAAACTTCATGACCAAGAATGCAAAAGCAAATGCAACAAAAGCAAAGATAAATATATGAGGCTTAAACTAAAAAGCTTCTGCACAGCAAAAGAAATAATCAGCAGAGTTAAGAAACAACCCAAAGAGTGAGAGAAAATCTTCACAATCCATACATCTGACAAAGGACTAATATCCAGAATATACAAAGAACTCAAATAAATCAGCAAGAGAAAACAATCTCATCAAAATGTGGGATAATGACAAGAACAGACAATTCTCAAAGGAAGATATACAATTGGCCAACAAGCATATGGAAAAATGCTCAACATCACTAATTATCAGGGAAATGTAGATCAAAATCACAGTGCAATACGACCTCACTCCTGCATGAATGGCCATAATCTAAAAATTTTTTAAAAAATAGATGTTGGTGAGGATGTGGTAAAAAGAGAACACTTTTACACCATTGGTGGGAATGTAAACTATTAATAGTACAACCACAGTACATAACACAGTGTGGAGATTCCTTAAAGAACTAAAAATAGATCTACCATTTGATCCAGCAATCTCATTACTAGGTACTGACCCAGAGGAAAAGAAGTTATGATATGAAAAAGATACTTGCACACACATGTTTATAGTAGCACAATTTGCAATTGCCAAAATATGGAACCAGCCCAAATGCCCATCGATCAACAAGTGGATAAAGAAAATGTGATATAGATAGATAGATAGATAGATAGATAGATAGATAGATAGATAGATAGATAGTGATAGACAGACAGACAGACAGATAGATAGATAGACAGACAGACAGACAGACAACATGGAATACTACTCAGCCATAAAAAGGAAAAAATAATGGCATTTGCAGAAACCTGGATGGAATCGGAGACTGTTATTCTAAGTGAAGTAACTCAGGAATGGTAAAACCAAATATTGTATGTTCTCAATCATAATTGGGAGCTAAGCTATCAGGACACAAAGGCATAAAAATGATACAATGGACTTTGGGGACTCAGGGGGAAGGTTGGGAGAGGGGTGAGTGATAAAAGACTATACATAGAGTATAGTGTATACCACTTGTGTGATAGATGCACCAAAATCTCAGAAATCACCACTAAAGAACTTTTTCATGTAACCAAACACCACCTGTTCCCCAAAAACATATTGAAATAAAAAATACATTTAAAAAATAGACATGATAACAATCACTTATTAAGCACCTGAAAAAAATAAGATAATAATATGTTTTGGTGTGTAATACCAGCTCTGTGAGACGTCAGGTTTACAAATTTGTGGCTCTCTCTTCCACTCCATTGGGCTATTTCTCTATAATCATTTTTAATTACTACATATTTATAACAATCCTTGATATCTAATAAGGCAATTCCCCACCCCCTCAAATTTACTTTTCATCAGGAGTATCCTGGCCATTCCTGCCTTTTTGTTCTCCCATCTAAACTTTAGAATTTTTTTCTAGTTCCATTTGGAAAGAAAAAAAGCATTCACTCAAGTGAAAATGTACAAACTCTAAAATTAATGGGAAGAATGACTATCTTTATAATGGTAAGTCTTCAAATATATTTTATTTTTCTACTTTTTAAATTTTATTTAATGTATCTTAATATAAAGTTTTATAATTTTGCATAAAGTTATATCTTTTAATTTTTAGGTTTTGTAAATGGTATCTTGTATTATTGAATTTTCCATTCTTTGCTGTTATATGAACTGGAATTAATTGTATATATTGATTAGGTATTTAGATTAAATATTTTAGGTTTAGGTTTTTACCTTAGATTTAGATTTCTACCTTAATCTATTAGTGTGGTAAATGAATTGATTTCTTCATGTTAATCTGCCCTTGCATCCCTAAGATAAACTTAACATGATAGATTTGGTTTACTAGATTTGTGTTTAGGGTTTTTGCATCAATGACCATCAATGAAATTGGCCTATAACTTTCCTTTTCTGCACTGTCGTTTTAATTTTTGATATCAAGATCATGCACTAATTGATTTTCTAATATTAATCTCTTCTTGCTTTACTGGGATAAACTCAGTGCTCTGGATTTATTTACTAATATTTTGGATCAGTTTTTTCTATCAGTGTTCATGAAATTGTTCTATAACTTTTCTCTCATGTTTTCTTTCATTGGTTTTGATATCAAGATTATACTTGCATGACAAATAATTTGAGGTGAAGGGGCGGTGCATCAGTTATTTGTTGATGCATTCACAGCATTGTTCCACAGCAAATCTAAAATCTTACTGAGCAAATGTGGCCAGGTCAACCCCTTGGTCTCCCCTAGAAAGGTGTCCTTAATTAGACTCCAGTTTTACCCTCCAGGAGTAGCTCCCAATCTGCTGTTCTTCACGGTTTTTTGCTTTACCCATTGGTTCTACCATGAATCTTGGCTCTGTCCTTTGAGATGTGATTCCTTTTTCATCACAGCCTAGATTTCTTGAAATAAAAGTAGATTGCACTGGCAGCTGAGTAACTTTCTCAGCCTGCTTTCAGTCAATAGGAAGTTGGGGGCCCAGAGGCCATTTTGGAATTTTATCAATCTCAGACTATTTAATTTCAGGTTAATAAGGCTTTTTTCATACAACTCACTTAAGAACTTCCTGGACCTTTTATACATCTGATTCCATTTAAATGCATTTGCTGAAAATTATACCTACAGTTGTTTTCAAGACATCTCCCTCTTCTTCTCTCTGTATCATTGTCACTTTGGGTGTGTCAAACTGCTATGGGACACCACAATGTTGAGGTCTCAACGAATAGTCTTGGGCACACCTTCAAATTTATCTAGGCCTCCAGGTTCCATTTTATTTTAAATACCTTTTGCTAAATGGAGACAATGTTTTCTATTTTCTTTTTCTTCTCTTTCATTTTATTTATTTATTTGTTTGTTTGTTTATTTGAGACAGGGTCTCACTCTGTTGCCCAGGCTGGAGCACAGAAGCACAATCATAGCTCACTACAGCCTCAACCTCCTAGGCTCAAGCAATGCTCCCACCTCAGCCTCCCAAGTAGTTGAGACCACAAATGTGTACCACCATGCCCAGCTCTTTTTTACTTTTCATAGAGATAGGTCTGTCTATGTTCCCGAGGCTGGTCTTCTGCTCCCGGGTTCAGATGATCCTACCACCTTAGCCTCCCAAAGTGCTGGAATAACAGGCATGAGCTGCTGCACCCAGCCCATTTTATTTTCTAACCCAGCCAATTCTAGTCTCTTTATGTGCCCTACAAATTATGCTTGTGAACCGGCCAATTCTTTCTTAAACTCATTTATTTCTTGCCATAATATATCATCTACAGTTTGGGACAATCAGCTGACTCTCCAGCATTCTGCCTGGAAACAAACTTAGCCAAATCGAAACATTTGTTGGGTCTGTTTTCCCCTTAGGAAAGTTAATTCAGGCAATAATGTTGCCAGTTGCTTTATTACATAACATATGTCACCCTTATCCAGCCTCCAATAACAATGTGATCACCACTTTTCCAGGTTTTGCAGCCAGTTTGCTTGCCATTTTCCCAGTCTCTGCTTGTAGCCCAGTTCCAAAACCAATATTACACACTTTAGGTTTTTGTTATAATAGCACTCAATTTCTAGGTATCAATTTTTCCATCAGGTAACTATTGCTATGTAACAAACCACCCTAAAACTCAATACTTAAAACAATAAGCCTTTCTTATTGCTTGGGAGTTCATGGGTCCACTAAGAATTTCTGTTGATTTAGGCCAGTTGTAGCCAAACTTGTCCAAGCTCACTGATAGGTCTGTGCTTAACAGACAAATCACCTGAGGACCAGATCATCTAGGATGTCCTTACTCACCTGACCAGCAGTTGTTTGGCTATGGGCTGAAGTGACAGGGATGATTGGATTACAGGTTTTTCACATTTAACAGGCTAGCCTGGGCTTATTTGCACGACGGTGTCAGGGTTCCAAAAGCACAGAAGCATGAAAGAGCTCTGAAGGCACAGGCAGGCTGACCACTGGCACACCAATACTTCCACCACATTCTAATCACCAAAGCAAATCATAAAACTAAGTCAGATGCAAAAATTAAGGAAATAGACCCCACCTCTTGATGGGAGAAGCTACAAAGTCATATTGCAAATGGCATAGATTTAGGAAGGAATGAACAATTAGAAAAGGAAATACTTTTGGCAATCAATTTGGTAATTCTAAATTTTCTAGAAAAGTTTGCCTAAGACTAGAATAATCAACTCTCTGAATGCATAGTATAACTCTCCCATAAAAGAAGTGTTGGGGCCGGGCGCGGTGGCTCAAGCCTGTAATCCCAGCACTTTGGGAGGCCGAGACGGGCGGATCACGAGGTCAGGAGTTCGAGACCATCCTGGCTAACACGGTGAAACCCCGTCTCTACTAAAAAATACAAAAAAAGCTAGCCGGGCGAGGTGGCTGGCGCCTGTAGTCCCAGCTACTCGGGAGGCTGAGGCAGGAGAATGGCGCAAACCCGGGAGGCGGAGCTTGCCGTGAGCTGAGATCCGGCCACTGCACTCCAGCCTGGGCGACAGAGCGAGACTCCGTCTCAAAAAAAAAAAAAAAAAAAGAAGTGTTAACTCCCTGTTAATGGACTTATTAAAGTATTAATTTTATTTCTTTAATGACTATGCAGGTTTTCTATTTCTTCTTAGATTATTATTTATCTTATATAAAGGTTTATATGAAGTTATATTTACGTAAGAGGTTTTAATGTTATATTTTTCTAGAATTTTTTCATTTTACCTGTTTTCAAATTTATTAACATAAAGGTTTAATATATCTTTGTTATTCTTATCTCTCATCTCTGTAGTCTGTAGCTACGTCTTATTTTTCATTGGTAATATTATTCACTTGTACCTTCAGTCTTTGTTTCATTTATTCTTTCCTTGTTTCTATTTTTTATCAATTTTGGCAAAAGTTTTGTTGTTGTATTCATCTTTTCAAAAATCTAATTTTTGATTTAGTAAGCTTTTCTGTTTACTTTCTATGTCATTAATTTCTGCTCTTATCTTTATTTCTCCCTAATAGCCTTTTGTTCCTTATCTCCCTAGTAATGTTAATTATATACGTTGTAAAGCCTTGCTGTCATGGCTTTATTCGCTGTTTCCTTGGATGTAAATTCTTCTAATATTCATTAAGCTTTTTAACTCCTCTTCTTGATTGCAATTTTCTTCCAATATTGAGTGACTTTTGATTTTTTCACTCATCTTAATAAATCAGATTTCCTGTTAAATTACCTTTGTTCCACACAATAACTTGCCTCTTAAACACATGGATTCTTTCTTCTGTCTTGTTCACCACCTTGTCTCTCTAACAAAACTCCACAACATAAGCACTTAGAGGCAGGACAGATCCAATAAAAAGAGAGAAAACACCAATTTTAAACACCTGGATAATTGTTACTATGATATCTCAACTAACCATCCTACCATCAACCATGCACCCACCTTCTGTAGTCACAATCCAATGTACAAGGTCCTGAGCTATAGTTTCCTTAATCTGATCCCATCTGCTTTGCTTCTTTTTAGAATTCTTCCCTGCTCTGGTCCTCTATAATTTATTCTCCTTATTTTTGAAGATGGTTACATATTTATATTGTTTCTCAAATTTCTAGGGATTTATTTCAGGAAGGGAAGTCTATAGTTTGTGCTCAGTTCTTCTTAAAACACAAGCCACCACAGCTTTCCTAGGAATGCCAGAATTTCACCAAACTGAAGTGACCAGCATCTCAATAGGACTTGAAAATCTCATTTCAGAATTAGAACAGGGAATACTAATCAAAATTCATGATAATAATCTTAAGTCATTAAGAAAGATGTTTTAAATCTTATATTCTGCTGAGAAAACAGGAAACTATGTAATACATCTTGGAAAGCATCCTATTTCTCTTTTATTGGTGACATTTCCATCTTCCCTATTCCCATCAGCCAAAAATATACTCAAATTTCTGTATCCAAAAAAGACCTTATCTACTTTTTCCTCAGGTTTCTGTCCCCAGTTCTTTCCTTCCTGTCATCACCAGACTTTATAAGAGTTGCTGAAAGTTACTTCACAATTATATCCCGAGCCCACTGGATGTTGGTTTCTGCTTCTACTGTCTTGCTGAAACTTGTCTTAAATGTCATTAAAAACGGCCCCGTTGCCAAAATCATCATCTTGCTTTTTGGTTTGTTTCATTCCATCCTTGTTTCCACGGATAATTCCTATCCACTTAGGATTAGTAGCTTTTCCTCTTTGTGTTCACAACATGTCACAACCGTCTTGAAACTTTGAACAGCACGTGTCTCACACTTAAGCATTAACTCTTATTAGGTAAGTGACTTTTAGCCAGTGCCTTCACCTTTTAGTGCTTCACTTTCTCATCCCTAAATGAGGATACAATTAGTTACTTTACTTCATAGGTTTTCATGAAGATTAAATGAGTTAACACATGTAAAGCAGTTAGCACAGCACTTAAGTTATTAGTAATAGTAGTAGCATACCTGATAACATGTAAGTCTTTCTACTATATTACTACCTCTCAGAGGAAAGAACTCTGTCTTTCTCAACTTTAGAGCCTTCAGATGATACAGCAAAGTGACTACGTAGAGAATCAATGTAAAAGGAAGCCATGGAGACTTCATTCAAGATGATCCTGCTCTGAGGATGTGCTGCAATCTCCCATCCTTTGAAATGTATGTTCAATTGAATTAATCTGAGATTTGTATAAAGATTATAAAGCCGTGGCTCTTGTTTTCCAGTTCTGGAGTGATACTGTTTTTAAAGAAGGGTGATAAAAGCAGAAATGTCTATCTTTATAACACTCTCCAAGTTTTAATGGGGCTGAAAAACGTGGTCCAAAGCAATGTTCATTAAAAATTTCATTCTCTAATCTCTTAGGTTTGTTTTGTTCTTCTACCTCAAATAAACTCTTAGGCATCCTCGTTTGACATCATCACCTTGGTCGCCATTTCCTCTCTGCTCCTCTGAACACTGTCCAAGAAGTCTTATCACTGTACCACAAGATCCCTGGGGGTGGGAGGTTCCTCTTCTACTTTCACTGATTTTACCTTAAGAATAAACCGATGCATCTTTTTGTCCTTTTCTCTTCTTAGAGAGCAGGAGAAGAAGAAACAAGTGAATTTGCTTATTAATTTTTATCCTGCCAGGCTTAGAATAAGTATTTCTGAGCTATATTAGAGATTTCTAAAACATTTGCTTGTTTTCTACTCAAAACAACCACTTATACAATATCCCTTTTTGCTGTACCAAGGATAAATTTCACTTACTAAGAATCTCAGGCCTACATATTCTTCCTGAGAATCAGATTCACCGTGCACCAGTTACTCTATCTCCTGCCTGAGTTCCATGAGACAGAACTCTCACAGAACAAGTTAAGTTAAGCAACTTCATTACTCATACATAGGCAGCAGGGAACAATAGAAGCACAGGATTTATAGCAGGCTGATCCCCCAAGTCTCAAGAAAGTTTCCAAGGGTGGATGGAGTCTTGTCTGCAAATACCCCACACCTCACCTGCAACTAAGGGACCCTGAAAACCCCATACCCTGGGTTTTATATCCTGGAGCAATTGCACTCACTGGGCTAAAGCATTGCAGGTCATTCTGTGCTGGGAGGGACAGAAATGAAGCCCAGCCAATTCCTCTTTATCTCAGAATGTTGCATTTCCAGCACATTCTGCAGTTATTCTTGAGAATTATAAGCAAGAAAAGGGAAAAAAAACTGGGTCACCAAGATCCATCCAGAGACCTGTCCTGCACTTCCTTGTCTACTTGAGATGTTGTCACTTATGTCTCTAAAACAGAGCCCCTTAGAATATAAAGGCTTTTGACATTTATAAGACATTTTCTGGAAGTAAAACTGGCTTCTCAAAATTTGTCAAAAGTCAATACAAAACCTTCTGTGCCTGCTTTAGTGTGCTAGAATTGCCACATTTACTGTACCGGGAAAAGGAACTTTTAACTCATTATTTACCATTCTTGTTATGAAAACAGCAGAGAGCACACATGATAAAATAATTATTAGCAAAATATAAAGTAAATTAACATTGAATATTTCCACTCACCTGCCTGGATATGTGGTACTGTCTATATTTCCATGAAAGTCAATTATTGCTTAAAGGTTGAGGCTTATATGCAGACCTTAGAAACTGCATTGTGGCTTTCCTCTTCCATCTGAACCTGTCTGTCTTCTTTCTTTTGGAAATTCCGCACAGATTCAAGGGTATTTCTTATGTATTACTTTATTAAATTAATAAACAATTTAGGAAAATCCTTTATGCAGCCATTTGTTCTTTATGTTTTCTTTGTCTGATTTTTAAAATAATATAATCTGCTTTGAAATTTTCATCAGGATGATGAAGATTATTTGATCCAAACACTGTT
Organism: Rhinopithecus bieti; assembly: GCF_001698545.2. Taxonomy (NCBI): domain Eukaryota; kingdom Metazoa; phylum Chordata; class Mammalia; order Primates; family Cercopithecidae; genus Rhinopithecus; species Rhinopithecus bieti. Next base: position 1,665,415 of record NW_016811065.1, read on the forward strand.
CTGAAAATGCGATTTCTAAGAAGCTTAAATAGCCCATGCATAATACAGAGGAAAAAAAACCACCTGAACGTGATGTTTCCTCTCTCTTTTGTGATCTTTCCTCAGTTCACAAGTATATACTGAAAAACTACTCTGTTCACAGAACTTGGACTTTGTTACTTTGAAACACTGGAAACTATTTATTTATTTATTTATTTATTTATTTTCTACTTTCACTCTAAAGCATATGATGACAAGGGAATAGTTCTGAAAGTTTGTCCTTTGAACTAAACATGAAGATATAACTGAATTTCTGTATCATTTTCCCAAGGGGGAAGAAAGTAGCTTTTACAGCAGTTAGTAAAAGAGGCCATTGGCAGGGTATACACTGTGTTTCTCTTCGAAATTAACTTTTCTTTTTCCATGTTTATACCCCAAAAATTGCTAGTCTGCCCTTCACCTTGGCTTACAAGTGCAGAAAAGATGAAGCTAATAATGCCCTGTGTTTGTTCAGCAGGGATGCTGTACATCCCTGTACACTGTGTTCAGGAAAATGGTGCATCTCACAGACCAATGTCTTACTGCTGTGTCAACCAGGTCAGCTGAATGGGTATCTACATGTCTGTTTTTAAATTCTATTTAGTTCCCATACTGTCAAAAACATCTAGTTAAGTTGCCTAAATAGTAACTTAACTTTCAAGCATTGGAATCAGTTGCCGTGGTAACAGATGTTCAAAAACAGGGACCTACAATTTTGTATTAAACTGTTTTTCTCCACTTCCCACAAGCTTCACGTTTATATGCTCTGCCCTCCTGGTGGGGGGTGGGGGAGTTGGGGGGAGTCAAAGCACAAGTAAAATTCAATCTTTTTTACCCCTTTATATTGCAACCTTTTAAAATTAAAACTTCACATTGGACTAAAAAATGTGGCCATAACAGGATGTTATTTCATATAAGACCTGAAAATATTGAACTAATGATCATCGTAACTGAGAAGGAGAGGAGGAAAAAAGCATTAGGCTCTTGTTGCTTGTCCTCCAACTGCACTTCAGATAAAATTAAAACTACACAACTCCATTGACTGGTCATCTTGAAACAAAGAACAAAAGCTTAATCACATATCTAGACAGGGCAATTAAAGTCAAGACCACAGAAATCTAATTCTCCAAGCACATCCATGCATAATAACCACTTTTGGAAATGTAGTCTATACTGAAAAGACTCTGTGTCTGTATAGAATCTGAACTTTTTAATTATGAGACATTTCACATAAAGAAGACGTTGGGGGCAGGAACAAATCCAACAAACCAGAGAAGAACTTACCCTCTCCACAGACTCTGAAACTAGGAGGTTTCTACCTTTCTTTATAGAAAAAAAAAAATAGTATTTTTCCAAGAATTCCCTGCAAGACTGCTCTCTGAAACGGCATATGGTGAAACAGAACGAGCATGATGAGTTATAGGATAGGCAAAACTAGTTCAAATAGCAGCTCTGCTCTTACCCAGGGTGTGATGCTGGGCACCTTATTTACTGTCTCTGCACCTCATCCCCACTTTGAGATAAAAATATCTACCTGAAATGAATTTTCATTTAATAATCCAATGAGATCCCATATGGAAAACATCCAGCTCAGCTAGATCTTAGTAAATGTTCATTCATTTTTGTTCTGTCATCCCTATCATGAATCCTTGTGTTTAAAAGCAAGAAGTTCTGTCTCCCAGTTACTCTTGCAACTTGCCCGGTTTCTTGGATGGACCACAGGGGCCTATGTAACCACACCTTTGCTAGAATGCTATAAATTGCTCAAGGGCTCACACTCATGGTCTATCATTGAACCTCACCTAGTTGGGGAACTATACAGGTGACCACAGATTCTCTCACAATTTAGGAGAATTTGCCCCTTTTTACAGTCACAAACAGAAAGATTAGAATAACAGAATGACTTCTGGGTTAGTTCAGATCCTCTGAGAAGGAGACACCAAGATGGATTAAATATGCAAAAAAAAAAAAAGAAAAAAAAACTTATTGGGGGAAATATCTGTAGGAGATGTGAGAAAAAACAAATCTGACCCTGAGGGAAGGAGAGAAGAAAGGAAGGAAGAAAGGGTGTATGGAAGCTTCCTAGACTGGCAAGCAGTCTAAGAAAATATCCACAACTTGAGGGAGTCCTCAAGCTACAGTTGGCCATAAGAGAGATCCTGTGTTTCCCAGGAAGGGCTCATCTGAGTCTCTCTACCACACTCAGCCACTGGCTGAGAGCACCCCTTGAGAAGCAAGGCCTCACCACAGATCAAAAAGTGAATTATCACAGTCGCCACTGCTTTTTAATTAGTGATATTGTTTCGATATTTGTTTCCAAATCTCATGTTTAAATATAATCCCAGTGCTGCAGGTGGGGTCTTGTAGGAGATGTTTAGATCATGGGAGTAAATCCCTCGTGAATGGCTAAGTGCCATCCCCTTTGTGATGAGTGTATCCACTGGAGACCTGGTTGTTTTAAGTGTGTGGCACCTCCCCCTGCTCTTGCTCCCACTCTCACCATGTGAGATGATTGTCCCTGCTTCACCTTCTGCCATGATTGTAAGCTTCCTGAGGCCTCACCAGAAGCAGATGCTGGCACCATGCTTCCTGTACACTCTTCAGAACATGAGCCAATTAAGCCTTTTTCCTTAATAAATTGCCAACCTCAAATATTTATCCATAGAAATGCAAAAATGGCCTAACACAAATAGGTTGCAATTTTCTCCTGTTGTAGATACAACTTTCAATGAAAACTTAGATATTTCAAACAGGGACACTTAAATAAAGCCAAACTGCAAATTAACAAGGTCTTTATGTGAAGCACACTGTGTAGACAGAGCTTCTATTGACATTGGCTTTGCTCTACCTGGAGCCCTTGCCACAGTTGGGCTTTACTCATGGCTCAGCCATCACCCACTTCTGAGAACCCTTCTCCCCTGTCATTCTGCATACCTCTACTGCAAGATGCCTGCCTCCTCAGCAACCGTGAAAGCTGCCCTCTACCCAGAGCCACCTCCTTTACTGCACCCCTTTACTGCCATCCCCATCTTTCTGAAAAGTTCAGTACAAAGTGGCTTACCTCCAAGGCACAGGACTCATAAAGAGTATTAAGGCTTGCTGTTATGATGGATAAATCCTAAAAGTTCAGTGGTTTTACACAATTGAAATTTATTTTTGTATATCCAACTATCCATGTGGCACATAGCAGGCAATCTTTATACAATGATTCACGGACCTTTGTTTGGTCAACCCCTAGGGACTGGTGGACATCCTCTTCCAAATATCGGACAGAACAAAAGAGAGAGAGAGAGAGCAAAGGAATTCCTGGGAAAGATTACTATGGGCCAGGTCGGCACATGGTAATTACCACTTCCACACATATTTGTTGAAAAGAACAAGTCGCATGGTCTCATCAAACTGCAAGAGACATTGGGAAATGCAGTCCAGCTCTGGGCACAGGAGCAAGAGTAAACGGATTTGGTCAGCACCTCACTCTCTCTGCCGAGAAGGGTCCAGTACTGAGGCCTGAGGGTGGAGTCTTGGACTCGCTCTCCAGTACTGTTTTCCTGTGCAATGGGACCTGCAGTTTTGCCCTTTAAGGTTTCTGAAGTTGGCTTCAGAACCTAACCAGAAGAATGGGAGCTGCTTGAGGGCTCAGCTTTGGGTACTCAGTAAATGTTTTTGGATGGAGAATTTCTATGAGAAAATGTGTTGTGAGTTATAAACAACCTATTTATAAACAGACTTTAGTAAGAAACTCCATCTGTAAGTTGGGAACTAAATATATATGTGTGAGCAAAATGCATATGTCATATTTTGCAAAATCTTGAGAGGGTGTAAATTTGGATACTGTGTAAGGTCATTGGTGACTGACTCCCATCCTCTAACAAGCTTCAGTTCTTGTTGTCAGGGAGGAGTGGGTCAGAGGCAAGTTAGGAAGCGACTGTCCATGATCATCTGGGATTTTCTCTGTGCAATCTATAGTCTGTTGTAGATTTATTGTAGAACAACTTAATACCATTCAGTTTATTCTCTATGTCTGTGGGCTTTATGACAGTACAGACTGGTTAAAAATACTGTCTTCTATTAACCTTCAATAAAGCAACACAATGCTTTATGAGAATAAAATTTTTGGACCCTATTTATTGAATTATGGTGAAATTTTATTTTATATTCTTACACATATGCAAATATGCCATTTGAAACATATGCTTGAAGAGAATGCAAAAGACCACTGGCAGTCTAATCACTTAGCTCAGGCAACAAACTTTACTTTTTAAGCTACATCAGAGCTCCCTCTTACTTTTGAAGATGACAAAGAGCTTTTTTATAATCCCCTAACAACATAATCCTGCGTTACATTGTCCATTTTAAAGAACAGACAACGTTATGGGCTTAGAAATTAAAGTCAGGAAATTTTAGGCCTGCTAAGAAGTTAAATAACACATTTCTGACAAGGAAAAAAAGAATCCATAGATTATCTTCCAGACTCACTTTGCATTATAAAATATTTCCATAACACTTAAAGACATGTGGACATAAATGATATTGTGTTTGTGATGTCTACATTTATACTTATGGAACTGGAACAGAGGTGGCAGAGTGTGGTAGAAAGAGTACCGATACAGGAATCTACAGACTTGAATTCTTGACTCGCTTCTGAATTGATTAGCTGTGTGACCTGGAATGAGTCACCTAACTTCTCTGAGTGTTGGTTCCCTCCTTTGTAACACTGAGATTTGGATTAAATGATTTGGTGCACCTCAAGTATCCAATACATTCCATTAACCATTCGGAATCTCCATTTCTACAACTAGAATACTGGTCATAAAACTATCTATCCCTTTTTTATCCCAGGGTTATCTTAAGGATCTAAAGAAGAAAAATATTTAGAAAAGAGCTTTGTAAGTTGTCTTCCTATTTCTCCACAGCCTCACCAACATCCGTTATTTCTTGACTTTTTATAATTGCCATTCTGACTGGCATAAGATGGTATCTCATGATGGCGTTGACCTGCATTTCTCTAATGATCAGTGATATTGAGCTTTTTTCACATTTTTGTTGGCCATATAAATGTCTTCTTTTGAGAAGTGTCTGTTCATGTCTTTGCCCACTTTTTAATGTTTTCTTTTCTTGTAAACTTAAGTTCCTTACAGATTCTCGATATTAGACCTTTGTCAGATGGATAGATTGCAAAAATTTTCTCCTATTCTGTAGGTTGTCTGTTCACTCTGATGATAGTTTCTACTGCTGGGCAGAAGCTCTTCAGTTTAATTAGATCTCATTTGTCAATTTTTGCTTCTGTTGCAATTGCTTTTGATGTTTTCATCATGAAATCTTTGCCAGTGCCTATGTCCTGAATGGTATTGCCTAGATTTTCTTCTAGGGTTTTTATAGTTTTGGGTTTTACATTTAAGTCTTTAATTCATCTTGAGTTAATTTTTGTACAAGGCGTAAGGAAGGGGTCCAATTTCAGTTTTCTGCATATCACTAGCCAGTTCTCCCAGCACCATTTATTAAATAGGGAATCTTTCCCTATTGCTTGTTTTTGTCAGGTTTGTCAAAGATCAGAAGGCTGTTAATGTGCAGTCTTATTTCTGAGATCTCTATTCTGTAACATTGGTCTATGTGTCTGTTTTTGTGCCCATGCCATGCTGTTTTGGTTACTGTAGCCTTGTAGCATAGTTTGAAGTCAGGTAGCATGATGCCTCCAGCTTTGTTCTTTTTACTTTTTACTTTGTTCTTTTTATTTTACTCTTTTTACTTATGATTGTNAGTCTTTAATTCATCTTGAGTTAATTTTGTACAAGGCGTAAGGAAGGGGTCCAATTTCAGTTTTCTGCATATCACTAGCCAGTTCTCCCAGCACCATTTATTAAATAGGGAATCTTTCCCTATTGCTTGTTTTGTCAGGTTTGTCAAAGATCAGAAGGCTGTTAATGTGCAGTCTTATTTCTGAGATCTCTATTCTGTAACATTGGTCTATGTGTCTGTTTTGTGCCCATGCCATGCTGTTTTGGTTACTGTAGCCTTGTAGCATAGTTTGAAGTCAGGTAGCATGATGCCTCCAGCTTTGTTCTTTTACTTTTACTTTGTTCTTTTATTTTACTCTTTTACTTATGATTGTCTTGGCTATACGAGCTCTTTTTTGGTTCCATATGAATTTTAAAGTAGTTTTTCCTAATTCTGTGAAGAATATCAATGGTAGTTTAATGGGAAGATCATTGAATCTATAAATTACTTTGAGTAGTATGGCCATTTTCAAGACACTGATTCTTCCTATCCATGAGCATGGAATATTTTTCCATATGTTTCTTGTGTCCTCCGATTTCCTTAAGCAGTGGTTTGTACTTCTCCTTGAAGAGGTCCTTCATGTCCCCTGTTAGCTGTATTCCTAAGTATTTTATTCTCTTTGTAGCAATTGTGAATGGGAGCTCATTCATGATTTGACTCTCTGCTTGTCAATTGTTGACGTACAGGAATGCTTGTGATTTTTGGACATTGATTTTGTATCCTGAGACTTTGCTGAAGTTGCTCATCAGTGTAAGAAGCTTTTGGGCTAAAATGATGGAGTTTTCTAGATATAGGATCATGTCATCTGCAAACAGAGACAGTTTGACTTCCTCTCTTCCTATTTGAACACTATTTCTTTCTTTCTCCTGCCCGATTGCCCTGGCCAGAACTTCCAATACTATGTTGAATAAGAGTGGTGAGAGAGGGTATCCTTGTCTTGTGCCAGTTTTCAAAGGGAATGCTTCCAGCTTTTGCCCAATCAGTATGATATTGGCTGTGGGTTTGTCATAAATGGCTCTTATTTTGAGGTATGTTCCATCAATACCTAGTTTATTGAGAATTTTTAACATGAAGGGATGTTGAATTTTATTGAAGGACTTTTCTGCATCTATTGAGATAATCATGTGGTTTTTGTCTTTAGTTCTGTTTACGTAATGAATTACATATATTGATTTATGCATGTTGAACCACCCTTGCATCCCGGGCATGAAGCCGACTTGATCATGGTGGATAAACTTTTTGATGTGCTGCTGGATTTGGTTTACCAGTATTTTATTGAGTATTTTCGCATCAATGTTCATCAGGAATATTGACCTGAAGGTTTCTTTTTGTTGTTGTATCTTTGACAGGTTTTGGTATCAGGATGATGCTGGCCTCATAAAATAACTTAGGAAGGGGTCCCTCCTTTTCAATTGTTCAGAATAGTTTCAGAATAAATGGTACCAGTTCCTCTGTACCTCTGGTAGAATTCAGCTGTAACTCCATCTGGTCCTAGGCTTTTTTTGTTTGGTAGGCTATTTATTACTGCGTCGTGAGTAAAATTTTCTACATCCTCAAGCTCTTTTCTGAATATTCCCTTTGCCTTCTTACAGTAATGCAATATTTCCCAAATCTTGGTGTGCATCAGAGTCTCCCAGAGGGTTTTGTAGTGGCAGCCTCTAAGATACTCCTTACTGATCCATCCCTCACTCCTAAGATTCACACCCTGAGTAACACTTTCCCTTAAGTATGAGCTAGAAGTAATACCTCACTTCTAATGAATAAATTCAGCAAAAGTAATTGTTTATCACTTTTAACAATAGGTTATAAAAAGAAACAGACTTCTGTCTCTCCCTCACTCTCTCTCTCCCTCTCTCCATCTTCCTCTCTTCCTCTCTCTTATTGCAAAATAAACCATATAATGTTTTAAAATGTTACCCCATGTGGTACACTAATTGCATTTAGGGCTAGAGTCATTCACTTGTCTCTGCATCCATATCCCTTTGCTATATAACGTTGTGGCAACTCCCACTGGGAATCTAGGCTCAGCCATGTTACTTGCTTTGGCCAATGTGATGCTATCAAATGCAAACACAAGCATAGGCTTCAAGGGGAAGCACTATTGGAGTTGTTCAGTCTTGCCCTCTGCCATTGTCATGAGAATATGCTCTAGCCAGAGCATATTCTGCCTGGTAGAGTCAGCCTGCTAGAGGGTGCAAGACAGAGTAGAGCCAAGTCAGCCAGTTTTCCCAGACAAGGCCATCCTGGATCAGTCAACGGCCAACCGATACCCAGCCAAAATCAGCCTTGCTGTCTAGTGGACCCACGGCTGACCACAGACATGTGAGGGAGCCATGCTGAGAACCAGACCAAGGTAGCTGAACCTCTCAAACACCTGAGCAAAACAAATATTTACCACTGTAAATTGTCTGTTACATATTGGATAATATTATGTAAAAAAGCATTCTCCTTCTCTGTGGTTATCACTGATTGAGATCCCATGTACTTACCAGAATTTTATTTATAAAATTAAGATCTGCTATTTACTATAATTATAAAATATGCACATATTGACCTAATCATTACATAACCATTGTATATTGCAACTTAGAATATCCTTCATTGTATTAATGGGGAGGATAGGGACTGGACAGAAAGGTATTTGCTCCAAAGACACCTGTTGAAAAACAGGAGATCGCTGCAAAATGATCTGATGGATATAAATTTTTGCACACAGTGCACTTTGGGACTGTTCTCATCTCCAAATACAATTAGAGGAAAGCATTGACCCGGTTTCAAGTCAAGCCTTGAGCCTGCAGAGTCCTGATGGTAGGAATGAGGGTCCTGTCCTCAGGACCTGCTGGAGGGTGGAACAGGTAGGTTGATGTCTGCTGTACTTCCCCTTGGGCCAATGCACTTCAGTAAATGGTATCTATTTTAAAAGCCCAAATATCAAGAGGACTTAAAATGACTGGACTAGGATATCCTGAGACTCAAAGCATTAACAAGATCATGATGCCCACTGCCATATGTAATTTAAAAGATCTGCTTTTCAATGACACAAAACCTCACGTATGCTGTGATCTAGTTATTCTAATTTGGGGAACTTTCTGACATTGCTAAAAACCAAACTTCCTTGTATTTTAGTGAATTTCTATGTATCCATTTGGGGGGTGGGGGGGTTGTTTTTCTCTCTTCTTTACATATTTAGCCCTTCTGTGGGGTATTCTACCTATACGCAGATTAGAAAACAACCCAGGAAAGCTAGATTTTTTTTTTCTACCTGGGTGTCTGACTGACCTAACCAGTTGCATCTATTTTGGAATGGAAACAATTTGTACCAATAACAAACTTTAATTAATAAATCCAAAATAGATAACATTTCATACACTGTGCTTTGGAAAACAACTTATTTCTGAATGTGAGTCATTCTAAGAACAAACTCTAATTGACAATGTAAATTCAGCCTATACAAATTTATGTTAAATATCATTACTTAGTAAAGTTTCTTAACCACCCTCCTGATTTTGAACCTGCTTTTAAATTTTAATTAGATGTAATGATCAGACAATTATAAAATGCTAACATTCAAAGAGGAATTGATGTATATCGTTTTCATCCTAATAATTGGGACCTGCCATTCTGGATTCCAAATGTAACCTGTGTATGGTTTCTGAGGACTCCTTAGGTGTGTATCATCCAAAGACTCTAAATGTAATGCATGTAATAGTTACATTCATAGGATGGCTGTGTAATTTTATTAACCAGACTAGTAAGCTTCAAAATGCAAACTATAATACATGCAAGTTGTAGCCTGTAGTTGTTTCCAGAACCAGACTTTTAAAGTTAAAATTCTCCTTGTTTTAAATTCAGATCTCTTTTACTCTGGACTAAGAGGCAATCCTCCCCATTCTTGGTGTTTAACACGATGCAGCGACTTTAGAATTCTCTCCCATTTCAAGTGCCCACACAACTGCTATTGCTGCTTACAAAAGTTGTGCATAAGCCTGGATACAAAACAAACCCTATGGGAAAAAAAACTGGTGGATGAATTCACCCAAAGTGCAAATTACCTCAAGATTCAGTTTTCCCTTTTTGTGGAACTAACAAGTGAATCTTATGAGTTGGGACAAAAAAAAACCCACTGAAGTGAGCCTTTGAGAGACATTTGTGCTGGTGATGACAGCATTTTCATGGTAATTTGTTAATGTTCTTGCAAAGCAGGGGTAATTTACTCCAGTAAAATCTAGCTAATAGCCTTGTAGATTTGAGGCCTTCAACCAGGGGCCACATGCAGGCTTTAGACGGCCTAGTGCCTGTAGGAGTGCATAACCACCAGGAGATCTCACATCTGACCTCCTGGCTGACTCCCTTTCTCAGCCCCATACCACCTTCACATCTCAGATCCAGTTCCCAGTATGGGACGTCCAATTGGTGTTAAAGGGAGCAGGGAGTTTGGGAAGGGGCGGGGCAGAATGCACAGCATTCATGAGTGTTAAACTCAAGAAGGCATGAAGCCGCCAGCTCTCTTTTTTTGGAGGCAGGCATTAACACAAATAAAAGAAAATGATATGTAAAAACATATATCGATATCATTCATTTTCTTTTCTGATTATAAAAATAATACACATTCATTACAGATTTTCAAAAAACAGAAAGACCTCCAAACAGGGACAAAATCACCAATAATTGTATCTAGATATCTTGATGCAGTTCCTGCCAGTTTTTCTCCATGAAGACTTTAATTACTTTATGCAAATTTATTGTGTATGAATACTCTTTTAAGAAAATCTGATTTTTTGGCCACACAGTATCACTATTTGTATGCACTGTAAGTTATAAAATGTTTCTATTATTAGACAGTATAGGTGATTTCCATTATTGCATAACTATAAATAACATAGCAGTGAACATCCTTATACAGAAATCTTGGTCTCCCACTCTAATTAGGTTTTTAAAACAGATTCTCAGAAGGGATAAGTGGAATCAACGGGCATGGATGTTTCAACATATTTGATACATAAAATCAAGTCAAATTGCTCTGCAGAAAAGCCACATAGATTAGACAGTGTGTTCGGCCACATGGTAAGAGAGGCCTTTATTAATGCACTTTCACCAACATTGAGTTTTTAATCTGTGCTAATTTGACAGGTAAAATGACAGATCGAAAGTCACATTTTCAGTTTATGTGTACAAAATGCATTACGTATAGCTTAGTTTGCTCATAAAATTAACATATTTGGGCCATTTGGAAAGCCATAAAATGAGCCACTGAATACTGAGAGTGACCTCAAAGAGCATGGAACATACTGAAGGTGAAATGGTTTGCCCAGGCCACTCTGCAGTAATGAACTCAGGACTAAAACCCAAGAATTCTTCTACTTCCCATCCCAGTGTTCCTAAATAGAGATTTTTAGTAAGATAGAACCTGCTTTAAAATGCAGAAAGAATGGAGAGGTGGAGGAGACTTTTAACTGTGGTTTGGTAAAGCTGTTTTCCAGACTAATTTTTCAATGCTTTTACACGTCCCAGGCTGGTGCTCCTGACATCTGGCAGCTTTTTAACCTTACCTTTTGGAGGGGAAAAGTCAAGAAATACGGAGTTGTTTCAGAATTAACCAAACAAGTATCATTAGGAAGCTCAGTCCATTCTGAAGATATCTCAAGAGACCATCTACAGTTAAACATAAATGACTCCTCATGGTCTCTCTCTATTTACCCGAGTTGTCTATGGTTCATTCATGGTGAGAATGTGAAGATATAAAGGCCACAACTAAAGATTTTGCTTGTTACCACCCTTTTAAAACTTCCTTTTTAATTTTTACATGCAATTCTCAATTCTTCCCAACGAGAGAAAGGATCTTTGAAGGGGAGCCTTGAATCTGGGCAGGTTTGTGACTGCTTTGACCAATAGAGTATAGAAATGATGCTATGTGATTTGTGAGGCTAGGTGATTAAAGGTAATGGATCTCCCTCCTTCTCTTTTGGGAACACTTGTTCTTGGAGATATTAGCCATCCTGTGAGAAGCACCAATACCCTGAGACCATTGTACTATGAGGAAGTTCACACCACACAGAGAGGCCCTGAGTAGACGTGCTGATTTACAGTTCCAGCTGAACGCAGCCTTCGAATCACCCCAGCCCAGGTGCCAAATGTGTGAGTGAAGAAGCTTCCAGATCATTCCAGTCCCCAGCCATCTGAGTCAACCTCAGCCTTTGTGTCTGCCCAGTGAATGCCTCAGATATCATGGAGCAGAAGCAAGTCATCCTTACTGTGCTCTGTCTGAATTCCTGACTCACACAATTAATGAGCATAATAAAATGATTGTTGTTTTATACTACTGTGTTCTCGGGCATTTGAAGTGCAACAAAAAAGAGGTGAAATAGATTATGTCTCACTGGCTTGCTCTCCACTTTTTCCTTTCCTTACTCAACTTGTGGGCTACCAGTGTCCCCATCATTCTTCCCAGAATCTCTGTGGATTGGATCATTGCATTCATAACAATATATAATATTAATGTGTTTCATGATTGCATTGAAAAAGAGACTTGAAAGTCACCTAGAACACATGAAAGGACCTAGAAATGGCTTTTCTGTTGGCATTAAAATGTCTGAGATGTTCTCTCTGCTCTTTATTTTTCCTCTACTTCCTATCCTTGTTCATAATTCCTACCCATATCTCTGATGTAAAGCATTTCCAGAAATTTCCCATACTTAACCTAAACAGCCAACAGCAGTCAATTTCATTTAAAATAACAAAATAAGCTATGTTAAGTTGTATGTTAAGCACTTTCCTCACATTGATTTAGCATCTTGATTGTATGAGGTAAGTCATATTAACCTATTCTGCTGAAGAGAAAACTGTGGTTTGGAGTTGTAAGGTAACACAGCCCCTAAATGCTAGAGCCAGGATTTGAACCCAGGGTCATAGGACCCCAAACCCAGATTTTAACCTCTACACTGGTAGCTTACAATCTTTTGGTCTATATCCCATGGTAAGATATACATCTTACATCATGGCCAATAAATACCCACATGTATATAACTGAAATAAAAGTATCAGGAAACAAGAAACACCTTACTGTGTATATAGCACATTGACCTCTCTATTTTTCCAATCTATTTCTCTTTCTTAAAAATGTAGATAGTAACCCATGAAATTGATTGCATAACCTGCTGCAAATCGATCACAACACAGAGACTTTAAAAATTCACTTCACTACCTTCTCCCATTTGACTTAAAATCTGAGAGGTCATTACTTCAAAACTCTTTTCTTCTTGTAAACTGAAGGTCACTATCTATAGGTTAAAAACAAAAAAGTTGTAATACAACTCAATTTTTAAAATTAGAAACAAGCTTAAAATCTCTATTCACAAATTCTCTTTCTAATATGAGACTATTTAATAAAAAGCCTATCTGGTACATTTAGCAAACAATAAAATTGATACCTCAGTTATGTTTTATATTCAGTTGTTGGACAGAAAAACCACCGCCACAGCCCTCACCAGGATCACAGCTCAGGACACTGCCTGCCCTCCTTGCTCTAGACGTTTGGACCATCAGCTGACCAGAGGATTGTGATATGGCAGAGCATGAGAAAATTAGCTGGACCAATCTTAGCACTTACAATGACGGGAAAATAAGCCAAAGAATTGTGAGAGTAGAATTAACAGTGCACAAGACAGCACTGGGGATGGAAACGCCATAGCAGTTATGGACAAACCCCAGTGATGAAAAAACAGAAGAAGCCATGTGGAAGGGAAAAAAGAATGGAACATATATTCATAGAGAAGCAGGGAGAGGCCTTGTACCCATGGGGAAGATGGAGTCAAAGAGAAGCTCATCTCTTGCATGGCAGCAGTTTCTGGTGGCTTTTTGGTTCCAATTCCAGGGCACAAATATTCAAAATGAAGATATATCTTTCTTTCTGGAGGAGATTTGCAGGGCTTTTACTTCTGCATCATCCAAATATCCTTAATTAAAATGGATGCCCAAAATATTCTCATGCTATAAATTTCGGAGGAAGGCAGGGTAACACAGACAGAGTCAGACAAGAGACAGAACTTCATAGAGGGTTTCTGCATGCTTTTGCCTTTTGGAATATTAGAAATAATAATTACAATGCCATTTCTTTGATTAATACAGTAATTTATAGTTGACAAAGAACCAATGACACATAATCATCTGTAAAATGGGAATGATAATTATAATAGTACCTGCCTCATATTTCTATTATGAAGGTGAAATGAGTCAACACATGTAATCCTTAAGATTAGTGCCTCCCATATAATGGATGCTAAAGAAATAGGCTTCGATCCTATAATAATACTGTGACGTGGGGAGGTATTGCAGAACCATTTGATAGGTGAAGAAACAGATAGTCAGAGAGACCCCAGGCCATGCTAAGAGTTACACAGCCAATAAGTGGCAACTACAGTCTTAAGGCTTCTCATCTATCCATTAATCCACAGATATTCATGGAGTGCCAGTCTCACTCTATACAGTGAATGTGACAGGTGCAATTTCTGCCCTACAAAACTTACAGTTCAAGGCTCTTTCCCAAGTTTTACCATGTTTCTATTGTACAGGCATCAGTTAGACAATTGTTATTTGTTTTATGCCTTGCAAATGAGATTAAATTAGTCTAATAAAGAGCCACAAAACCACATGCATCTTCCAGTGTCTTGAAAATATAGAGTCGGTACCAGTCTCCTGGGCTCACTCCCCATCCTTGTATTATAATTAATTCAATGGGGAATTGAGAATGCCATATTATAACTCTTTGGATAATTATCTTTCCCCATGCCTCAACCCAAGACTCTCAACTCCCTGAGGGCAGAAACTATCCTCTGAGTAGCACAGAGGATGTGCATAATAAATACCGGTGGCCGGGCGCGGTGGCTCAAGCCTGTAATCCCAGCACTTTGGGAGGCTGAGACGGGCGGATCACGAGGTCAGGAGATTGAGACCATTCTGGCTAACATGGTGAAACCCCGTCTCTACTAAAAAAATACAAGAAAACTAGCCAGGTGTGGTGGCGGGCGCCTGTAGTCCCAGCTACTCAGGAGGCTGAGGCAGGAGAATGGCGTAAACCCGGGAGGCGGAGCTTGCAGTGAGCTGAGGTCCAGCCACTGCACACCAGCCTGGGTGACAGAGCGAGACTCCGTCTCAAAAAAATAAATAAATAAAAATAAATAAATACTGGTTAATTTTAAATGAATAAAAAGGATATCATATCTGTGCAGATGTCTTGATATTTCTTAATACTCAGATTAGTCTTAGCTTTTAATGTCACTGAGAGGTTTTATTCCTTGAGTTTTGAGGGGGTTTTGGTTCATTGTTTAGAGTACACCACCATCCACCACCCCATCCCATGGTGGTTTTTCAGCTTTAGAAGTGGAAACAGCTCAATGGGACCTGAAGTGGGCAGTCAGAAACTAAAATGGTTTCCACAACCACCACCAATAACACTTTCATGACTTTCCTAAGCCCTAAGCTCTAGGAAAGCAGGGACAAAAAAGCAAAGGAGTAAAGAGAAGAGAAAGTGAAGGGGAAGAAAAGGTTGGAAAGCAGCACCAGTCAGACATGACAAAGCAGAATTAAAATTACCGAAAAGGAAAATTGTAGAGTGCCATTTGACCCCCTCTTCATTCCTACCAGATCAAGAAGAGAGTCTGGCTGACTGAACATATATATTCTTGATCCCTCTCTGTCTCTAATCTCTGTCTCTATCTCTATGTATGTCTGTATGTATGTATACGTGTGTGTGCACGCGCGTGTGGGTGTGTGTATAAAATACATCAAGATTGATCAAGAATAATTCATCAAAAATCCATGTGGAATCCTTTGGAGTCTTTTATTAAAAGTAAATCTTTTTCTAAAGAACTGTGATAAATTTGTAAATGTAAAATTAGTCATGCTCAAATAAATCTATCAATCAGAAACACAGTTCTAGCTTTTAAATCAAGTCACCACTTTTGATTAATTAAATCTCATCCAAAGTAGATTTTCCTTTATTATTAATGTATTTCATTCATATCAATTCAGAGTAGAGCAATTTTGAAATCAAAGTAAATGTTTACCAAAGCCAGGGTTTACAAAATCAACAGTGCTACATGTTAATGGGTTCTGCCTTCATGAACTATGGGGGAAGGAAAGGTAGCTGGATTTTGAAACTTCATAAAATTCTAAACATCAAATATTGGGAATTAGCAGTAAACAGACGAAGGTTTAGAGACCCTCAAGATAAATTTTCCAAAGTTAGGCTTCTCTCCTGGTTAACATAAGTCAAAGGATTCTCTGAAAAATACAGTAAATTTGAACTTTTGTGTGGCCTTTTTATTTGTATGACTGTGTTTTAGCAAGCACGCTGGAATGGCAAATGCTTCCTCATTGGTGAAACCATGTAGACTCAGAAAAAAGCCATCTTCCATTGAGAAGACAATTGTTTTCTATAGAGACAAAAAACAAATGCCCATGACCCAGGTCACCTCATCCCAGCAGGCTTTTGCTGCGGCTTCCTCTGAGCAAACACAACAAAGTCCGGAGCAGTCAATCCTGCTGCCCCACACTGGGCCGCCGCAGTTGTGCTCTGCTATTTACCCTTCCTATTAATCTGTCAATGTTCTAGTCAAACATGCAAAACAATATGGTGGGCACATAGTTTGATTGGTCATTGCTAAGTAACTTGGACCAAAGATGAAGAAATGGAACTTCCAACCAACAAAATGTGAGGCCCAATTTGATTGTTAGAAAATGTTCAACAATACCAGTGCATGACAATTTTCTCAGGGTGGCTGTGATTTAGCACCTCTCTCACCGAAAAAGAGTGGTCCCAATAAATGACATTCAGTTCCAGAATCTAAATTCAGGTCATGTTGCTGTTCCTATCGTTGTGGCATAGAACTGTCTGGGCATTTTGCAAAGGAAGATGTTCATTAGAAGATGTCATCATTCCATAGTGAAGAGACCGTTGAGGAATTTGGTTTGGTACACAGGTTGAGTCCCTGGCTAACAAAATATTTTTTGAGCTTAAAAACAAGAGTATTTGATTCAACACTTCCTGGATGCTGAAAAGTGCAACTCCATATTTCCAAAAGAGAATCTGAATTATCAAACATTTTGAGCAAATTTAATAGCTCATATTCTTATTTCACTTTCCTCCTTTTCTGCTAGGCCAGATGAAGCCTCAGAATCCTTCTCAACACAAAGCTGTAGATAGCCACTTTTATTCTCCTGGAATTAACATGAAAGATGGGGCCTGTTTGTCATTCCAGCCCTAGACCCTCAAGTGAACATATTCAAGTACAAGATGTACAGATGAGCAACAACTGTCCAAGAAACACCTTTTTAGAAATACAGAGCGTGCATTTCCTTGCTGTGTGCTTTCAGAAAGCAGGAAGAATGGAAAGAGTAAGTGGCTAGGATGTCAGAGCATACAGCAAAGTTAAAGAAAATATAGACAATGAAAGTAGGCTGATGTGGGATAAAATCCCCCCCATTCACTAGCTATTTACAAGGTATTTGTCCTGTGGAAAATAACAGCTCTGAGACATGTTTGTTCATATATAAAATGGAGAAAATGAGACCACGTACTACATAAGTCAGGACATCTGACTCCTGTCCCTGATCCATTTCCTCTAATTCGCCACAAACCACAAGCAGTTTCAGGCCATATCCTTGCCATTTTTGGACCCAAGAGGAAAGGAAACTCTCTCTTCCCATAATGAGTCCAAAAACTGAGAGGAAGAACTCTGGCTTGATATGGATTACACGTTAACTATTGGATTCCCACTAAAGGATTCTGACTGGTCCAGACTGGTTTCTATATCCATCTTGATAGCCAAGAGGCCAAAGGATTGTGCTTGGGCTGTTCCCAAAACCATTTGCGGGGAATAGAGAGAAGCAGTTTCCCAAAAGAAGTGTTGGGTAAGGGGGATAGTTTTCTTGGGTGGACAAAAGAGTAAATGTGTACTTTATGACCTCATGGAGTGAGAAGATTAAATAATGAAAAGAACCTACTAATGGCACATAGCAAATAGTCCATAAATGCTAGCAAAGATGATGCTAATTGTCTTCATCACTATTATTATCAATCCCTACTGCAAAAAAATAAAATCAATAGTAGGGTATTTATAGAAAGATACTTAATATGTCACATTGAGTATTACTTACTGACGTCAGTTGTAAATCTGGCTACTCAAATAGCACTCTCAGTGAAATAACAAAGTACAATAGTCATAGATTTCATACTTCAATTTGAATTCAACTCATAATTCACATTATAGAGATTTCACTGTGATCCAGCTTACTGAAAAAAATGTGATGTTAAGGGATGAAATTTAAAAATTGATTCATTCATGCATCATAGCTCCTATGTACCAGACAGAGCTAGACCCTGAGTAACACAGGGGAACAAAGTTGACCAAGTTTCTACCCTAAGGGAGCTTACTTTTCAGAAGGGGAGCCACAGAAGAGTGAATAATATAATCCAATATAATGGTTGAAGAGGGAGGCAGAAGAGGAGGTTGGAATGATGTGATGTGAGGAAGACTAAACCCTCTGTTACTTGTTTTGAAGATGGAGTAAAAGCAACAGGAGTCAAGGAATTCAGACAGCCTTCAGAAGCTGGAAAGGGAAGGAAACAATCTCCTCTAAAGTCTGTAGAAAAGAATGAAACCTTGCCAACACCTAGATTTCAACCCAGTGAGACCTGTATCATACTTCTGAACCTACAGAACTAAGTGGAAGATAATAACTTTGTACTGTTTTAAGCCACTAAGTTTGTGGTAATTTGTTACAGCAGCAACAGAGAACTAATACAGAATCATTCTTACCATTACGAGAGCATTTGTAGCTTTTTATATGTCAGTGAAAAGTTTGTCTTCAGTTAAAAGCCCGGGTTTGTGCAACTTCTTAGGAACAAAATCAGTACCTTTAAAGTGAGCACATGTGCCTCAATCCTAATGGTGTGGGGTTACCTTAGTAAGATAAGAAATAAATAATAGCAAAGACAACACATTTCTAAGTTTTCCTAGCATAAATGTAATGTGTCCCTAATAATGGGGAAAAAAGTAATTTATGAAGGCATTTAAAATTATACTGTAATTTACAATGATGTGAGTATGGATAAATATGGAAACTAAGAGGATTATCTAAAATATAATATCAATGCCACTGAATCAAGAATCAAAATTAGTGGCTGAAATGGAGCAAACCTATTAACCTAAAAAAAAAATAAGAAAATGTAGTATCTCTTATTCATTACCTGCATCCTGTTTGCAAAAGGTCTGATAGTTAGCAAGAATTCTTCTTCCCTTTGTTTCATACATATTACTGTAGACACTAATTTGACAAGTTCAACTCCCTATAAACAAAGAATGGAGAAAGAAGAGCAGGTTTACAATGATGCAATGATAATAATAGAGAAAAAAAATGACATCTTTAAGAGACAGAATCATCCTATCCATGAACATAGTATTTCTTGCCAATGACTTTCAATAACTTTTTTTTTTTTTTTTTTTTTTGGTGGAGACAGGGTCTCAATATGTTGCCCAGGCTAGTCGGGAACTCCTGGACTCAAGCAATACTCCCACCTTGGCCTCAATAAAATTCTATACGTTTCTACATAAAGTTCTTGATCATCTATTGCAAGATATAATCCTAGGCGGTGCTTGCTTTGGTTGGTTGGTTGGCTGGGGGAAGTGTGGGTTGCACTGTAATGATGTCTTTTAAATCATCTTTCTAATAATTTCCAAAGTATAGACATGCAATTTAATTTTATACATTGTTTTAAAACAGCAAGCTAGCTAAGCTTTCATATTAATTCCAAAAAATACGTCTGTTGATTATTTGGGGATTTTGGTGTGAACAACTGTATCACCTAGTAATAGTAATGGCTTTGTTCCTTTTATTCAAATTTTGAACTTTAAGTTTTTGTCTTAGTGCATTAGTTTACGTCTCTAAAACATATAGCTTAGGTCCTCAGGAAGCAAATAAAACTTAGGCCCTCATTTGCACAGACCCCTGTGAGTTCCAAGAGTTATTAGGATTTGCAGGGTATTCTAGGTATAGAAAGGGAAGCCTAGTGAAATTGGGAAGCATTTCCAATAAATTGTTCTAAAAGATCTCAGAATAGAAAGACCAAAATCTCTAAGTCTCCAATACTTTTTGTGCATTTTTTCCTCATATTCATTTTAATACATAATTTCTTATTTGTAGTTCTGAAGCTTGAGTTTTGAGATAGTTCAACCAACGAGAAGTTAAGGCAAGGAATATTGGTTACAGAGGTGTTAAAGGGTTGAAAAAGAAAAGAAAAGATTAGGTGTGGAGTTGCAAAAAATAAGAGGAGGTGATATCAACAGGTCAATAAATCCTAACACTCAGGAATCAGAGCCCCAAAATAGTGTAAGTTTCAGTCTTCACAGAAGTTAGATATGCTTGGTTGTTTCTGATGTTAACAGAAATTCATACATTTCCTCATCCAGTATGATATTTGTCATGTTTTAATATTTTGCAGATGCCTTTATCAAATCAAACAATTTTTCTTCTATTCCTAGTTTGTAAGTGTTTTTGGTTTTAAATTAGAGACAGAGAGCAAATTCTATTAACTATCTCCCCTGCAACTGTTAAGAAGATTGTATATTTCCTTTCAATGATGCTGCAGTGATGCCACATTAATAAAATTTCCAATATTAAATGAACCAGGCATTCATGAGATAAAAAACAACGTGGTCATAATGTATTTTCTTTTTAGCATAGTGCTGGATAGTGCTAAATTTTGTTTGTTAATATTTTATTTTGCTTTTTTTCTTCTTCTTCAATGATCACAAGTGAAATTGCCTTTTTCCACTTTATAATGTCCTTACCTTATTTTAGTGTCACAGTTATGCTAGCTGTAAAATACTTGGAGAATATTCTCTTTTCATAATCACTGATAGAGTTTGTATAGGATTTAAATTACTTGCCCCTTAAATATCTGAATAACTGTATTGGTAAAAATCACCTATTCTGATGCTATCTTTGTGGGGAAAACTTAAACTATTAATTCAATTTATTTAATGATTATATGGTTATTTATATTTTCTATTTCTTTTGAGTCAGTTTTAGCAAACTGCATTTTCAAATAAATTATTTTATTTTCTAGATTTCCAGATTCATTGACTTTAAAATGTATATAATACACACATATTTTAATCTATTCAGCATAAAAAATTCTATTCTATTATGTTCCTGTTTTAATTCTCATTATTATTTATAATGCATTTCTCATTTTTCTCTTGACATATATTGCCACAGGCTTGTCAATTTTATTAATTTTTTCAAAGCACAAACTTTTACCTTTGTGGATTCTTTTTATATGTTGATTTTCTAATTCATTAGTTTTCTTCATGGGGGGTGTTTGTTTTAAATTATTCATTCTCTTTCCTATACGTTTTGGGGGCTTATTCTGCTATTCTTGTGTTTTTAATTCACTATTTAGTCTTCTTTACTAATGTATTTAAATAATTGTATTTTTTTCTAATACTACTTTGCCTGCCTCCAATGTTTTGAAATATAATGCTTTTATTATCTCTCATTTCTAATGCTTTTGAATTTGCATTTTGATTTCTTAACCCATACGTTGTTTAAATGTATGGTATTTCCCAATTATCTTTTTGCTATTAATTTTTAAATTGGTTACATTTTGATCCAAAAATAAGATTTGTTGATATCAATTCTCTGAAATTTATTGAGTACAATTTTACAGTCTCCATGTAGCCAATTTTAATAAATATTTCATATGTGCTTAGATTCAATATTTTCAAATTATTGGATGTAATCTATAACTATTCATTACATCAAGCCTATTAATTATGTTCATATCATCTATATCCTTGATTTTTTATCTGCTTCATCTGTTAATTACTGACAAAGATATATTAAAATCTCCCACTAATGTATTGGGTCTTTCTAGTCTTTCTATTTTTTTCCGTAGTTCAGTCAATTTTTGTAATTTTGAGAGTTTATAATTAGCTGCATAAAAGTTTAGAGTTACATCTTCTTAACAAATAATTTTATTATATAACTCTCTTCTTTATGTCTACTAATTTTTTTCCTTAGAAAGTGTTTACTTTGATGTTAATATAGCTACAGCAGTTTTCTTGTTAGTTTTGCTAATACAATAAAACCTATGCCATAGTGTGATAAGTGATATCCAAAAATAAAACATGGGTTTATGTATGTGGCTAAAGGAATATTTTCAGTTACTCTGTTCTGTCATGAAAAGAATCCCAAAAGTAAATAAGGAAAAACTTGTCCTCTATGAAACTGAAGAAATGTATACCATACTATAAAAGTCTTAACTGATCAAGAGTCTGTCACATCCTAATCCTACTCATATCTCAACAGAAGAAAATAAATCGAGCCTGTCCCTGTTTAAAAATAAAAGGAAGGACAGAAGTCAAATGCTGAAGACATTCTTTCTAAATTGTTTTAATTGGTATTTTGTGGGCTACATTTTCCTGGGGGTTTACTACATATTTTTTTCCATACTTGAACTTTCAACATTTGTGTTCCTTGTGGTTTGGGGTGGGTTTTTTTGTTTTTGTTTTTGTTTTCGCTTTCTTGAGACGGAGTCTCTCTCTGTCGCTCAGGCCGGAGTGCAGTGGCCTGATCTCGGCTCACTGCAAGCTCCGGTTCCGGGTTCACACTATCCTCCTGCCTCAGCCTCCTGAGTAGCTGGGACTATAGGCGCCCGCCATCAAGCCCGGCTAATTTGGGGTGTGTTTTTTAAAATTAACATAAAGCGAGTCGCTTTAAAAAAAAACAAAAAACACCGTCTGACACTCTTAACTAAGAAGTTTAGCCCTTTTCTACTTATTGTGATAATGAATATATTTGAACTTAATTTCTACCATCTTATTTGTGCTTTCTACTTATCTACTTGTCCTGGTTCTTCTGGTTTTTGTTTGGGTTTTTTCTGCCCCTACACTTTTAGAATTGACTAAATTATTTTTTCTTTTCTTTTCTACTTTCTCCCCTCTATGTCTTGGAAGGTATTCGTACAACTTTACCTTTATAATAAAACATGTATACTAACTTACAATCTAAATATTTAATAAATTTAACACTCCTGTAAATAAAACAAAGTTCTTTAACACTGACCACCCACTGCGAAACTCAAAGCCGTTGTTGTCCAATATGTTAGTTCTCTAAATTGCTGGTCTTTTCCCCCACAAGTTAGACATTGTCACTATTATTGTTCTGATTTTTTGCAGTCAACTGTTATTTTGATTTATGCACACACTTATCAATATATTTCATAATCAGTCTTTTTTGCATCTCCGATCTATCTGGGATTACATTTTTCCTTCATAGAGAAAATCCTTTAGAATTACCTTTAGTGAGGGTCTACTGGTAGTAAACTCTCAGGTCTGTTTGGAAATGTCTTTATTTTATCCTTGCACTTGAATACAGTTTTGCTGGGTGTGCAGTTCTAGGCTGACAATTATTTTCTCTCAGTCCACTTAAGGTATTATTCCACCATCTTATAGTTTTAATTATTTCTGTTGTAAAGATAGTGGTCAGTCTGTTGCCAATGTCTATTCTCTACAGTGTTCTGGGTTTTGTTTTACATTTTGCTTTATTTTGTTTTGTTTCTAGTCTTCTTGCTTGTCCTTTCTGTGGCTTAAGATCTTTTGTGTGCATATGAATTTCCACCATCTTATAGTTTTCATTATTTCTGTTGTAAAGATGGTGGTAAGACTGTTGCCAATGTCTATTCTCTACAGTGTTTTGGGTTTTGTTTTGCATTTGCTTTATTTAGTTTTGTTTCTAGTCTTCTTGCTTGTCCCTTCTGTGGCTTAAGATCTTTTGTGTGTATATGAATGTGGATTTTTAGTTTCATTTTGGTGAATCTAGATGTGAATTGTTTTTTATGTATCCTGTCTGTGATTTGCTGGACTTTCTGTATGTTAGGATACGTATCTTTGAATAATTCTGAGATAGGTTTCAGTCATTATCACCTTAAATATTATCTCTTATGTTTCTATTATCTTTATGGAATTCTGATTAAATTTGCTGGACCTTTTTCTCTATTTTCCATGTCTTTTAACTTATTCTTTGTGTTTATTTTTTCTTTTTTTCTCCCATCTTTCTAGCCACTGGACAATCTCTTTAGATTTACATTCCAGTTCATTAAACTCTTTTTCAGGTTTTTCTTATCTACTATTTAACTTGCCTATTGAATTTTTAATTTAAAGTATATTTCTATAAGTTTATTTTACAGTCTGACTGATTTTACTTTATTGCATCTGGTTCTTGCTCACATTTTGAACTTATTTTCCTCTCAATACAATAAATATACTTAATTTCTGATGATATCAAAAATCTATGCAGATCTAAAATTGGTGTCTGTTATTTCTGTTGTCTCTCAATTAGACTACCTCTTTGCTTGTGGGTATTGTGATTTTGGACAGTGAGTTTCTCGTTTTAGTTTGAACCTTATATGTAAAATTCCAAACACCAAGAGTGAACTCTAATGTGAACTAAGGATTTTGGGTGATGATGTGTGTAGGTTAATCAATTGTAGCAAACGTACCACTCTGACTGGGTTGTTGATAATGGGGAATGCTGTGCATGTGTGGGGGCATAGAGTGTAAGGGGTATCTGTCTACTCTACTCTCAATTTTGCTCTGAACCTAAAACAGCCCTAATAAGAAATTTAAGAAAATTCTTGAAGGCTTATGTTTAACTCACAGTTTCCCAGAAATGATCCAGCCTCAGGCCATTTTAAATTCTCCAGTTAAAATTTTTTTTTCAGACCCTCAAATACATGGCATGAATAAGGACTCAAGCATTTATGAGAGCTAGCGTGTAGTTATGAAAATTATGGTTACGATTTTTCTTCACTCTACCCACAGTGAAAGTTGAATCAAGCAGCTTTTTGTTGTTGTTGTTGTTGTTGTTGAATTCTTTATGTCAGGTTTATGTTTTTTTACTTTTCTTTTTTTTTTTCGTTTCTTTTTTATTGTACTTTAAGTTCCAGGGTACATGTGCACAACATGAGGTTTGTTAGATAGGTATACATGTGCCATGCTGGTTTGCTGCACCCTTCAACTTGTCATTTACATTAGGTATTTCACCTAATGCTATCCCTCCCCCAGCCCTCACCACGCAACAGGCCCTGGTGTGTGATGTGCCCTGTCCTGTGTCCAAGTGTTCTCATTGTTCAATTCCCACCTATGAGTGAAAACATACGGTGATTGGTGTTTCGTCCTTGTGACAGTTTGCTGAGAATGATGGTTTCCAGCTTCATCCACGTCCCAGCAAAGGACATAAACTCATCCTTTTTTATGGCTGCATAGTATTCCATGGTGTATATGTGCCACATTTTCTTAATCCAGTCTATCATGGATAGACATTTGTGCTGGTTCCAAGTCTTTGCTATTGTGAATAGTGCCACAATAATCATGTGCATGTGTCTTTATAGTATTATGATTTATAATCCTTTGGGTATATACCCAGTAATGGGATCACTGGGTCAAATGGTATTTCTGGTTTTAGATCCTTGAAGAATCACCACACTGTCTTCCACAATGGTTGAACTAATTTACACTCCCATGAACAGCTTAAAAGCTTTCCTATTTCTCCGCATACCCTCCAGCATCTATTGTTTCCTGACTTTCTAATGATCACCATTCTAACTGGTGTGAGATGGTATCTCATTGTGGTTTTGATTTTCATTTCTCTGATGACCAGTGATGATGAGCATTTTTTCATGTGTCTGTTGGCTGCATAAATGTCTTCTTTTGAGAAGTATCTGTTCATATCCTTTGCCCACTTTTCGATGGGGTTGTTTTTTCTTGTAAATTTGTTTAAGTTCTTTGTAGATTCTGGATATTAGCCCTTTGTCAGATGGATAGATTGCAAAAATTTTCTCCCATTCTGTAGGTTACCTGTTCACTCTGATGGTAGTTTCTTTTGCTGTGCAGAAGCTCTTCAGTTTAATTAGATCCAATTTGTTAATTTTGGCTTTTGTTGCCATTGCTTTTTGTGTTTTAGTCATGAAGTCCTTCCCCATGCCTATGTCCCGAATGGTACTGCCTAGGTTTTCTTCTAGGGTTTTTATGGTTTCAGGTCTAACATTTAAGTCTTTAATCCATCTTGAATTAATTTTTGTATAGGCTGTAAGGAAGGAATACAGTTTCAGTTTTCTACATATGGCTAACCAGTTTTCCCAGCACCATTTATTAAATAGGGAATCCTTTCCCCACTTCTTGTTTTTGTCAGGTTTGTCAAAGATCAGATGGTTGTAGATGTGTGGTGTTATTTCTGAGGCCTCTGCTCTGTTCCATTGGTCTATGTACCTGTTTTTGTACTAGTACCATGCTGTTTTGGTTACTGTAGCCTTGTAGTATAGTTTGAAGTCAAGTAACGTGTTGCCTCCAGCTTTGTTCTTTT
>NW_016811065.1:1695018-1716438 GCF_001698545.2 Rhinopithecus bieti
CTCCCAGTTAGGCTATATGGGGGTCAGGGACCCATTTGAAGAGGCAGTCTGTCCATTCTCAGAGCTCAAACACCATGCTGGGAGAACCACTGCTCTCCTCACAGCTGCCAGACAGGGATGTTTAAGTCTGCAGAAGTTTTTGCTGCCTTTTATTTAGCTAATGCCCTGCCCACAGAAGTGGGGTCTGTAGAGGCAGTAGGCCTTGCTGAGATATGGTGGACTCCACCCAGTTTGAGCTTCCTGGCTGCTTTGTTACCTATTCAAGCCTCAGCAATAGCAGATGCCCCTCCCCCAGCCACACTGCAGCCTCACAGGTCAACCTCAGACTGCTGCGCTAGCAGTGAGCAGGGCTCCTTGGGCGTGGGACCCACCGAGCCAGGCACAGGAGAAAATCTCCTGGTCTGCCAGTTGCTAAGACTGTGGGAAAAGCGCAGTATTTGCGCAGCCGTGTCCCGTTTTTCCAGGTATAGTTTGTCACGGCTTCCCTTGACTAGGAAAGGGAAATCCCCCGACCCCTTGCACTTCCCAGGTGAGGCGATGCCCCACCCTGCTTCAGCTCGCCCTCCATGGGCTGCACCCACTGTTCAATCAGTCCTAATGAGATAAACCAGGTACCTCAGTTGGAAATGCAGAAATCACCTGTCTTCTGTGTCAATCACACTGGGAGCTGCAGACTTGAGCTGTTCCTATTCAGCCATCTTGGAACGGGAACCCGAACTATGTCAGGTTTATGTATTGTTCATTCTTACACTAGGATCCCAGCTTTATGTTTCAATTAAGCTCCCCATTTTATTTCTAACAGCCTATCTTCTGTATTGCCATTAAAATTTAAATCTTAGTCTCTGACATTTAGAAGAAATCCTTTAAGTTCTGGCATTGTTATTTCTCAGGATTTCTACCTTTACGCCAGCTCATAAATGCACCTTACAATGTTTTAAAAATATTTTATCCAGTTTTAGTCAATTTAGAGAGCCATATAGGATAACTTGTATGAAATTCTCTTAAAATACAAAATCCCCATTTTATTGCTATCTTAATTTTTTTAATTATTGAATTTTGTATTTATTTGGTATTGAATCAGTTTATTCAATATGATTATCCATTGATTTTATTTTCACATATCAGTGAGCAATGTTATTTGCAATTAGTGATCTTTTCTTCTTTTCAACAACTATACCACTCATTTCTGTTTTACATCTTATTTAATTTTCTAGAATTTTAGAACAATCAAAATAATAATGGCATGATAGGTCTCCTTGTCTTATTTGTAATTTTAATTTTAAAGTCTTCTAGTGTTTTTCATTAAGTATGATAATTGCTTTCATATTAAAATAGTTTATTATGTTAAATAAGTATCTGTTTCTAATTTACAAAATATTATAAGGAGCAGTTTCATCATATATTTGGTATTTAATAGGATTCCCATATGATTTTTATTGTTTACCATATTATTATTATATATTCCTAGAATTCCTAAAATTAAACCATTCTGAAATAATACCTACTGGGTGGTAGTATATCTCACACTGATGAATTAAATGTGTGCATGGGATTTTTCGAACATTAGCATCTATATGCATGCATAAAATTGTTGATTTTGTTTTATTGTACTCTTAGTCCAGTCTGGCAATCACATAAATTAGAAAAATTTCACCAGTGTTTATGTATTAAATTTCTATAATGTGGAACTTCTTTTTCCTTAAAACATTGAAAGAACTGACTTGTAAAACTATCTGGGCTTAGAACTTTTTTGGGAGGTAACTATTTGAAAGCATTTTTCATCTTTGTCATTACTATTGTTCCAGTCAGGTCATCCACCTCTCCTTGAGTTAATTTTAATTATTTTTTCCCATCAATATAATAATATTTGTTGAGCTATTTTATAGTTTACCACTGAATTCTACATAGTAGTTTTTATATTTGAATTTCTATATGTGCTATAACAAGAGGAAACTCTGGTGTATCCATCCTATTTTCTTGGAATTGTAGGTATAATCACTTCTGTTGTACTCTCCAGAAAAAATATGGAAACAAACACTCATTGCCTCAAGAGACAATTGGCGAGATTAAAGAAAGCCTTATATCTAATGGCCCAAATTTAGCAGAAGTTAAGTAATAAGGTGCCACCTCTATACTGTATTGTTATCTGGCTTCCTCTTTTGCTTCCCTGTGCTCAGACATGGCAGGCCTTGAGCTCCTGGTTTCTACATGGCAATCAGACTTTGTAAACCTTGGCAAATGTCAGTCACTGTTATTTCTACCCCCAGATCCTCCAATGTAATTTGTGAGTTATCTTCAGTCCATTTGACTGGAGAGAATGGAAAGACTCACCCTGGCTTAAAACTCAAGCCTTATTTCTCACTTTAATCTTTATCATGGAGCCCTTTACTCAGAGAGTCATTTTAGTGGACCTCACTAAATCTGATAAGCTGATTCAAAATAGGCCTTACTCTATAAGCCAGGACTCTGAAGGGAAAAAGGAATTCCTGACTTCCCAAACATAACCCTCAACTTGTTAGAAACTCCTTGTTTTCATTTTTTTTTTTTTTTTTTTAAGACAGAGTCTCACTCTGTCGCCCAGGCTGGAGGACAGTGGCACAATCTCAGCTCACTGCAACCTCCGCCTCCCAGGTTCACGTGATTCTCACGCTTCAGCCTCCTGAGTAGCTGGGATTATAGATATGCGCAACTACGCCCGGGTAATTTTTGTATTTTTCAGTGGAGACGGGGTTTTACCCTGTTAGCCAGGCTGGTCTTGAACTCCTGAGCTCAAGTGATCCACCTGCCTCAGCCTCCCCAAGTGCTGGGATTACAGGGGTGAGCTACCACACCCGGCCACCATTCTTAATTTTATGTGTTTGTGGTTCATCTTTTCCTTAAATACATTATCCAGCAATTTGCATGTTGTTGTTTCACAGTCTGAAATAGGAGATTCAGTCTGGGTCAAAAGCAACTGTAAAGACCTCAACTGCCTGACTTCACAGGTCTTCCTCCTAATGTTCCTCTAGTCACATGGCATATCTTCTTTCCATAAACTTGCTCCTTTCTGCTAGCTTCTTTAACCTTTAACAAAATTTCCTCTCCCTCAACTGTGTTTCATAGACTTCTACTTATTCATGGCATCCAGTTGATCATAATCTTTAATGGTTCTTTCTCCAGTTCATGACTTTTCAATTTCTTCCCTGATGCAAACTGCCAGATTATCTCAGTATTTCCAGTTCAGACTCAGGAAGTGGAAAATCTTACAAGCCCAGCTCATCCCTTCATCCCATGCCACATCATAGATCCCAAGAAGCTTAGGAAAGGAAGAGGGCATGGGGCAAATCAAGTGTCTGTCTCCAGGCCCACCATCTCCTTTTGGCCACCTCAACAGTAGCTCAAAATTAACACATCGAATTATTGATCCACAACCCCATCTTTATTCTCTTCCCCATCTCTGCAATGTGCACCATGATCTGCCAAGTGTGCTACCGTCAGTTCTTCCCTTTCCCTCATCACCCCACACAAGCAATCTCATCCATCAACTCTCACCAGTTCTTTCTCTAAAGTAGATACTAAATCCATCTTCATTTCCATTAACACCACCTTGATCCAGGATACTGCTGTTTCTTGTCTGAATTACTACAACAGCCTTCTAACAGCTTCTTAAACACTTGTACTTTCTATTCTTTCCATCATTCAATCCATATTCTACACAGCAGAGGTAATGATCATAAAATATAAATTCAGTCACATAGATCCCTCAAAATCCTTCAGTAGCCTCCTATTTCTCTTAGAATAAAATCCAGTCTTTTCCCACATCTGATACAGCTTTCAGCGATCTGATTCTGGCTAATCTCTCAAACCTCATCTTGCAGTATTCTCCCCACAATGACAATGTTCCAGTCACACTAGCCTTGCTTCAGTGACTCAGGATCCCTGAAGCTCTTTTCTGCCTCAGGGTCTTTGCACATGCCTCTGCTTGCTTGGTGTTCCCGTGCTTTCTCACTTGTTTTAGGTCCCAGCTGAAATGTGATTTCCTCAGAGAGGACTTGGCCACCCTAAACGAAAGGGAATCTCCCCCAACTTGTAGCTCTTTATTTTACCCCTTATGTCTTCATATTTTGCCCTCCTCCTCTCTAAATTATTGGAGGGGAAAACTTCAAAGAACACAAAAAAAGCAAAAGCCAAAAGGGGAGGCAAAAAAAAAAAAACCCCTTAAAGATAAGAAAAATGAAAAAAAGACAAGAAATTAAGAGAAATAGGCATGAAAGTATTAGCATTTATGAAAATAAGTTCATAAAATTTTAAATACCTGTAAATATTATACAAACCTAAAGCAAACATTCTTACTACTTATTTCTAACTCTTAGATAATGATTTCTAACTTCACCTTCAAGATAAGTCATCTTTCTTTAAATTCCAGTAAGTACAATATTCACTAGTGTAAGAATTTACCAAAATAAAGGCTCGAAATGAGTTAGAAGCATTTGAAAAAGTCATTATGAGCCCCTAGAAGAATCTAATGCTTCTTTTCTCATTGTAAGTTTGCATAGCAAGGATCTAAGACAAGTTTTAAAATAAAACAACCCTCTCTTAGGGCCATGGGTACATGAGGCATCATTTATCCACAATAGCCTGGCCCTCTCGCCTCCCTTTGTCCTCTGCAATGCCTCTTTGTAAATCACAGGTGTTTGTGGGCATAAAGCCCATCAGAAGGGAGTTTATTGTGAAGAGTTCTTTCTTTGCCACTTGTTCTAAACCTGTTCAGAGAGTGCTCCATGCCTTAGACGAAATCTCCATAAAAATCAAGAAACAAGAAGTTTTCTGTACGCCTGTACAACAGCCACACTATGACATTAGTTTCGACAGCTCTGTGACCCTGTATTGTCCCAACTTTATTCACCAGTCTCTTTTTCTCTTTCTCTCTCCATTCCTTTTTTTAAGCTTTTATTGGCATTTTTTTTATCTACTGTAAAATAAAAAGGAGGATGGGTGGGGCTTTTTTTTAAGCACACTATGTGGTAGATAAAAAAAAAAAAACACTATCTGCAGTTACTGTAGTAATGGTTTCAAAAAACACCTGCAAATCAAAGAAAGACACCACAGCAGTGTCTTCAGATTTTTTTTTTTTTCCTCTTCTTCTCTTAAAGTTCCTTCTTGGCCATTATAGAGTAGGCTTGGCAATGAATTTATGTGACAGCTATGAAGTTACTATTAAAATTGTGAATAGTGCCTAGCAGTTTTCATGCCCTTAGTATAAGATCGCCTCAATTTGCCACACAGCGGTGAATAGGGTAAAGAAGGGAGGGGGTGTCGAATGAATGGGAGGAGGAGGTTATGTGAATGGGAGGGTTTCCCGGGAGGGGGCAGCACAGTTGTCATAGGGAGAAGAGTGATTTATTTTTGAAATTCTAGAAAGGAAGACCAAAAGAAGCTGCCTAAAAGATCCTGAAGTACGGGGTTGGGCGGGGGGGGGATGTGAGATAAATAATATGTCTACACACATTTAGCAAGTGTCAAGACCAGCTCTAGAAGTAGGGATAGGGTGGGGGCGGTGGTGGTAAATCCATTCCTCTGGTCTTCCAAGATTCAATATTAAATGCCAGCAGGGAGCAGATGTGGGCAGGGACTGCAGAATAGGGGTAAGGAGCGCGGAAGGAGGGGTTAAGCGTTTATCTCAATGGAAATTAACCACTTGGGGGGAATTAGAAGAGAGCTGGAGCGGGCGGGGAAGGTGGGGGGAGAAGCAGGACAGGGAGAGGGTCTCTCCGTGTAGAGAGGAACTTTCCTGGTGCGGAGATCTGGGTAGGGCATTCAGTAAAATAAGGTGAGTAGGGCTGCAAAGAGCAAAGCGGGGCGTGCCCTCCACCGCCCCCCACCCTCTGCCCGGCCCCTCCCCCACCCCTCCCCCTTCCCGTATTAGCTGTAGCCATGCGGGCCGCGGCGAGGCGGCCTGGCGGGCCGAGGGCGTGGTGGCATCGCAGCGCGGCGCCGCTGTGGGCCGCTGTTCGCCTCCGCCGGGGCGACTCATCTGCTCGGCTGTCAATGCAGTCACTTCTTGCCTGCGTCGTGGGCCGTCGCGGGCAACGGGGGGCCGGGGATTAAGGAGCGTGTGGCGTCTGGGTCAGGCCCGAGGCCGGCCAGGGTGGGCAGGTGGGGGTTGGGGTGGGGTGGGGTGTGGGTTGGGGTGGGGTATTAGGGCGGGGCGGAGCGCTCCTCGGCCCCCACCCCCCAGCCCCCTGTCCCGGGTCGACCCACTCAGAGGACCAGCGACCACCGCGACGGGTTCCGCTGCTCGCCGCCACTCCTTGGCCTTTGCTCCCGTGCTGCCTCTTTTCGCGGGCGCGGCTGGAGTCCCGGGGAGCAGCAGAGAGCAAACGGTCCAGCCCTGCCTCACCCTGCTAGGGGTCGAGTCCCGCGCTCCCCGCGTCTACCTGGAGCTGCAGGGTCCCTCTCCCGGCGCGCCGCCCGCAGCCTCCTCCGCGGGAGCTGGCGCACTTGGCTGGGTCCTGGGGACGCGGCGCAGCGCGGTTCCAATAGCCCCGCGGTCGCCGGGCAACCACAATGGGGCCGTCTTGCCGTGAGACCCTCTCCCGGCCTGCCACCAAAGTCACAGAAAACTTTCACACCTCTCATCTGACACTATGGCCTGTGCACGACGCCAAGCACTGGAGAAGCCTTCGACATCAGAATATGAGTGGCATTTGTTCTGGGGGCGGGCAGGGGGGTCCCGATGTTTATCAAACGGGTTGATTTTCCACGGAGGGGGTAGTTCTGGAGGTAGTAGTCCCAGAAATCCTGTAATTCCTCCTTCCACCTACTCATCTTCCTGGAATTGTAAACGATTTTGAATAGAGGAGAAGCGCATCCAGGAGTAAAGCAGCCAACAGCAGGGGGCAGAGCAAGGCTGTAGACTACAGTGGCCATTAGGGGACACTTTTAATCCAAAGTCACGCTATTTGGTTTAGAAACTTTTGAGAAATTTTACTCTCTGCTCTTCCCAATCTCTAACCCCACCTCCGGCGGGTCAAGGACATTTAGCTGCGCCAACAAAGGTCGTTCTCATCTGCCTGAGGTGTCCACACGCTTCAACAAAGGGCTGGTTAACACCCCCTAATTCCTCCCCATAAGCTGTCCATAGACTACACAGAACCAAAGAGTTGTTAAGTCTTCATCACAACTCGTAATATATAAATATTTTTTCTGGGCTAGCTAATTACTGGACACTCTTCTGCAGAATCACAAGACCAGTAGAAAGCGGACATTCACACCTGAGTCCCAGGATGGACACCCCCCCACACACACCCACATCTAAAATATATTTCTAGCCAGGAAAGAAAAACAAAAAATCCTGCTTGTTTTTAAAGACTCTGAGTCCTGTTAGATCTCATTCAAAGGTCTAGCAACTCTTGGGAAGCCAACAGCCTTTCTCTGACTTAACTTAGCAATTCAAACCCGTTTTCTGCATTTCTTTCTTTAAAAAAAAAAAAAAAAAGTTTGTGCTATTGACCCTATGTTCATCTTTTCCAGCTAAAATCTCGTGATCATCGAGTAAAACTTCTCTCATCCTTTTATAATTTCTAGATAGAAACACCATGAATGAGGCTAATTTTATGATTAAAATGCGGTTTTTTTAATTTGCTGTGACCACACAGAAAATGACAGTTCCACTTAATGTATCATTTTCTTCTTATCATTTGTATGCAAGAGAGAAAAGTTAACTATCAAAATATCCATAGCTTTGACATAATAGATGAAGGGGAAAAGGTTTATATGTATAAACTTGCTCCAAAGATAAAATTCTACCCACCCTTTTACTTTAATTAATGACTTCCGTAACTTAAAGTTGAGAGTTCTGAGAAGAAGTGCCCTTTGATCTACAAGGTACTTCTAAATACATAGAATCATGATGGCATCATTCCAACTTAGAGAAGGGATGAGCTGAGTCCAACCCTCCTATGTATAGATAAGGTAGCGAGCCCCAAAATGGTAAGACTGGCCCAAGACTGTACTGCTAGTGGCCAGAGATGCCCAGTGCTCTCTTAATCCCAACAACATCACAGAGGTACAGCTTTGCACACCAAAAACACCTGAAAATGCCCTTTGTCTACTCTGTTACCATTCCTACAGCTGCTGGCTTCACTACAGAAATGAGAACTCTTCATCAATTTCAGCAAACAATCCTTGTGTACCTACCATGTATCAGGCAAAATAGACGAAGATCCCCATCCCTGTAGAGCTCATTCTTTTGTGGTGCAAACAGAATTTAAAAGAAAGAAAAGGCTGGGCGCAGTGGCTCACGCCTGTGATCCGAACACTTTGGGAGGCTGAGGCAGACGGATCACTAGGTCTGGAGATCGAGACCATCCTGGCTAACACGGTGAAACCCATCGCTACTAAAAAAACAATACAAAAAATTAGCCGGGCATGGTGGCACGCACCCGTAGTCCCAGCTACTCAGGAGGCTGAGGCAGGAGAATTGCTTGAACCCGGGAGGTGGAGTTTGCAGTGAACCGAGACGGTGCCACTTCACTCCAGCCTAGGTGACAGAGCGAGACTCTGTCTCAAAAAAAAAAAAAAAAAAAGAAAGAAAGAAAACTATTCATTTATTGAACATCTAATCAGCTACTATGAGAGGGAAAATATATTTACAAATAAGATATGGATGTCAACCTTAAAAACAGAAGAGCATACATGAGAATCAGAACAATGCAATCAACTAGAAAATATTATCAATATGACAAAGTATCATGAAGTACAGAGGAGACATCAGGTAGTTTTGCCTGGGCAATGTAATAGAGAAGATGTCATAAATTCGGCTATATAATAGCAGTCCCTGGCACCTAAACAGGGTATGGCACATAGCAGATGCTCAATAAATACTTGTTGAATGAATGCATGAATGAACAAATGAATAATGCATTTTCCAAATAGGCAAAAGGAAGAAGATACTCCAGGCAAAGATATCACATTATATGAAAATGTGGTACATATATACAATGGATATTGTATGTACCTGAAGATATTCCAGGCAAAGATATCACAGTATATGAAAATGTGGTACATATATACTATGGGATATTAGACATAAAAAGAAAATTTCCCCACTTGTGACAACATGAATGAGTCTAGAGGGCATTAGGTTAAATAAACCAGCCACAGAAGGACACACACTGCATGATCTCACTTATATATGGAATATTAAAAAGTCTAACTCAACCCAAATGCCCATCAATGATAGACTGGATAAAGAAAATGTGGTACATATGCACCACGGAATACTATGCAGCCATAAAAAGGAACAAGATCATGGCCTTTGCAGGTACATGGATGGAGCTGGAAACCGTTATCCTCAGCAAACTAATGCTAGAACAGAAAACACTGCATGTTCTCACTTATAAATGGAAGCTGAACAATGAGAACACATGGACACAGGGAGGGAAACAACACACACTGGGGCCTGTTGGAGGGATGGGTGGGGGGAGGGACAGCATTAGGTAAAATAGCTAATGCATGCTCAGCTTAATACCTAGGTGATGGGTTGATAGATGCAGCAAACCACCGTGGCACACATTTACCTATGTAACAAACCTCCACATCCTGCACATGTACCCTAGAACTTAAAATAAAAAATAATTTAAAAAAAAAGTCTTAACTCACACAAGTAGAGGGTAGAATGGTAGTTACTAGAGGATGGGGAGTGAGGAGGATAGGGAGTGAGGGAAATGGGGAGATGTTAGTCAAAGGGGATAAACTTTCAGTTATAAGATGAGTAAGTTCTGGTGATCTAATATACATCATGGTGACTAAAATTAATAGTGCTGTATTACATACTTGAAATATGCTAAGACAGTTCTCACCACCACACACCAAAAATGGTAATTATATGAGGTGATGGATGTCCTCATTAGCTTGATTGTCATCATTTCACAATGTAGACATATATCAAATCATTACATTGTACACCTCAAATGTATAAAGTTTTTATTTGTCAATTATACCACACCAAATCTGGGCAAAATTTTTTTGAGGAAACATATCCCAGTATGAACAAAGGTTTAGGGGCATCTGTATTTAAGGAGTGATGAGTGAGCCATGAACTGTGAGCAAAACAAAACAACGGAGAAGAATAAAGGAAGATGGCACACTGTCTTGGAGGTATGTTAAGAAGGGATTTGACTACCATGCCAAGAATGTGGATTTTGTCCTGAGGACCAATAGTTTTTCAACAGCAGCACACTTGTTTTAAGCAGAATCTTGTAAGAAACCCAACAGGATAAAACTGATCCATATAGAGCTGTCCTAATAGAAGCAGGGATAGGCCCCCTGCCCACAATCTCACCATCCAGGCATGGCTGGGGACTCTATACTGTCCCTTGAAATACTGTTTGAACATCAATATAACTGGCAATGAGTCATCTTTGAACATTATCAGACATAAGAATGTGAGTTTGGAAGGAAAGGAGAAGTCAGGAAGAGCAGTTAGAATGTTATTGAAATTGTCCAAGCACAAAATAATGAGAACTTAAATTAGATCAGTAACATTCATAGTGAAATGGAAAATAAAGAGATTTCGAAAATAGAATCCTTCATATACATGGTCGTCCTGCTTCAGAGAAAATAATTTTACCTCTGGTACATCTAAGTTTGGATATCTTTTTAAATGAAATTTATTATAAACTTCAGCCTTTTAACTGTTACTATGGCTAACACATTCTCACACTTGCAAAAGTTTATGAAAAAACACAAATTCCTTTGCAGCAAACTGCTTAAATGATGGTTCATATGTCAGAGTATGGATTTTGGGATCCTAAGAGAAGCCAATGGAAGCTATAGAAAGATAGCAAAAAGTGAAGCATGTTTGAAAGATATCTAATACTCCTTTCATTTACTAACCTGGCATACCAATTTTTGAGCAATGATCAAAACCATCATGACCCTTTCCCTATACTCCCTCAAATGTAAGCATTCAAGCTTTTTCTTAAAAGTTACATAAAATTATTCATTACCCACTTACAATTAGTTACAATTGCCCAGTAAAAGCTCCTCCTGGGTAGAAGGTTTGTGACTTAAGGAATTCATGACACTCCTGGATTGGGTAAAACGAAGATATGCTCACACAAATAAGCTAATAAGAGAGGCAGCAAAAGAGAACTGGGAAGCCAGAGAAATTCACATGATGAAGATACCTGGAATTTAGCCAAAAGTAAAAACTATAAATATTAATCAGATGAGAATCAGTGTCACTTTACTGCAAGAATGTTCTGTAATTAAAAGGGTAGGTATTGTGTTGTGCATGTTAGCACAATTGCCGCCAATAATATTGGATGCCAGTAGCTCCCGAGTACTGCAAAGAGCACAGATTCCTAAGGATGTCGCTTAGCAGAAAGTTTACTAAATATCAACTGCTTATGTCAACTTCAAGTGATACTGCAAAGTAAAGGAAGAAGAAATATCAGGTTTCAATATTGTGTTCCTGTCTTTAAAAGACAAGAAAAGACAAGAAAAGAAACCTTCCTTGGACATCTATTTATAAGCCAGGCATTTGCTAGGCGCTTTCCAGACATAATTACTTTGAATCCTTACCTCAATCCTGCAGAAAAGGTGTCATCATAATCACATTTCAAAGACGCAGCTATTCCAAAGTTGGCTTGGTCATCCAAGATGTGGCTGTGGTTGTGCATGTCTGAAGTGGAGCAGAAGTGACATGTCCCTGAAGTTGATAAAGTCACAAGATTGTGAGACTGCAGTGCTTCATGGATCATCCCTGTGGGTCGATGGGCCTTGGAGTGGATGAAAGGCATGGGAGGAAGATACCAAAGCTCTCATTTGGGTAAATCAGCAGTAAACCTACTCAGTGGTCAGGCAAAGGAGGTTTGGGCAACATACTGGGAGTGTCAAAAAAAAAAAAAGGGAGGATAATTGAAAATCAGAGTAGCAATGGTTGGAAGAGGCAAAAGGAGACAAAAGTATGCCGTTCCCTTTCTTTCCTCTGTTTCTAGACATAGGGATGAGAGAGGATGAACAGCCTCCACTACCGAAGGGTGCTAAATGGTAAATACTCCCACTATGGTGGATTTCAAGCTCTCATGATGTTAGTGAGCACAGAGTTGGGAAAAGATGTGCACAGTCAGCTCTGATGATCCAGTGCCAGTTAACGCCAGCACGGTACTGCCCTTTCCCATGTCATAGCTTCCCGTCGGTTCTTCCCCCCGTTCTTGCTCAAAGATAAAGCTGTTAAGTTGTGCAGACTGTGTACATTGCACAACTCTAGTGTTGCCATTTTCATCACAGCCGTCATTGACATATATAATTTAATATGACAATTTTCTGTTAGAAAGCTGTGTAGAGCAAAGGAGACCTTTTCCTAATTTGCACAAAAGCACCATTTGGGTTGGTTTTCATGCTGCTCAAAGACCACATACTGGAATTCACAAGCCAAATTCAGCCCACAGACATTTTTTCTTTAACTCACATTGGGTTTTTAAAAAGACTTTTTTTAAACTAGCTTGCCAACATTTAAAAGTCAGGAAACCAAAATCCAAATTACTAAATTATCTTGGAAAAATCAAAGCAAGCTGCACTACATTGAAAGCAATAACAAAGAAAGTACCTATGCCTAGATCAAGATAGGCATTCAAAAGATGTCAGGATCCTTCAACCCACCCTGGCTAATGTTTTGTACTCACCTTTTTTATCATTATATCCTGGAAGCCACATCATCTGGACTCTGTGTTCCTCTGTGGCTCCTCCCTTATCTTCTGTCAGTTTCTAGAACAATCTTTGCACCTCAGGGCTTTGCACTTGCCCATCTTCTTCCTGAAACACTCCACCCTCCACCCCCTTCACTGGTCCAACTCCCACTCATCCTTCCATTTCAGTTCAGATGTCATCTCCACCATCAGCTTTCAACAAGACTCCCAAGTACCTCCAACTCATGACATGCTCCATGGAGCAGTCAGAGTGATCTTTTTAAAAAATAAATCAGATCATGGCACAGCACAATTGTCATGAAATGCAAGCTCCTTCAGCTGGCCCTTAAGGAATGGTGTGGTTTGGACACTGTCCCCATCCCTCAGTTACACTGTTTCCCTATTTCCTTCACAAACACACCTCCCATGTGCCTGCCTTTGCTCTTGCCACTCCCTTTGCAGGAACACTTTTTCCCAGGTTTTCATAGCACCTACACCTTGGTAACATTCTGGTCTCAGCACAAACCAACTGCAAATCCTCAGAGAAGCCTTTTCTACCCACCCATGTAAAATAGCAGCCCTGCCTGCTGCCAGCCTCACTTCAATGACTCTCCATCGCATCCCTTGATTACATATCCCAGATATACCCCAGACCTCCAAGTCAGACTTTCTGGTGGTGGGACCTGCCAATCTTTCCCTTTATTTAGCTACCCTTGGGGATTCTGATATGCAACCAATTTAGGAACCCCCAGTCTGTGGTATAATGGGAAAGGAAAGAATGGTAGGCATGTTGAGTTGTGCTCTGGTTCACAGCAAGTGTTTTGCTCCTTGTGGGTTTTGATAGTCCAATATTACAGTGATATAGGATACTACAAACCCACTGTAATTTTGCAGCAATAAATTACTGTCATTCCCTTTCTTGTTTACAATGCCACCTGAAACCTCAATCAACAAAATTGTGGATAATCTGTTAGAAACAGAGCCAAAAATTCCTCCAACTTCTTCGTAGAATAGTTATGATCATACTAGCGAGAGGACTAAGTGAAGAATGGACAGCTAAAGGATTTGACAAATTAATAGGTTGAAGGAATACGGACACATTTTTCTAAGCCAGGAATCTGTGGGTGCTTACAAATCTTTGGGAAAATACCCACTGTCACCAAGAAATTTAAGATTAAAATATGTGGTGAACTGGGAGGTACCAGGTCAGGAGGGTGCAGGGGCCAGGGCCATGGCTGGGAGTGACTCCATTCTGGCACCCCAGCTCCTCCAGGTCACAGTCCTTGCATGGTCCTGAGAGGCATCTCTGTAGGGCTACTGAGCCCACAGACCCGGCCTGCGCATTCTGCACACGTGGGTCTCAAGACCAAGAAAGATGGGAGGACACAGAGCTGACCAGCCAAGTATAAGGACTCTGGTTGCACTGTGCATCTGCAGCCCCTGCCCAGCTGTCTGCCTGCCCCAGGTGGACTCTGTCCCAGAATCCAAGGGCTGCCTGAGCAGGATGACAGGGTCATGCCTAGGGTCAGAGGCACTGAGGCACCTCGCATCCCAAGTGTAACTGGCAGGACCCACTGGTGCTGCAGGAGCAGATGAGGGCAGATGAGATCCTCATCAGGGACACCTTCCACACCTACCACCAGCAGTGACTCATGCCTGGCATCCTGCTGGCCAGTCGCATTGAAGTTTTTCATGGGGAGCACCACATAGCAGCTCTAGGAGCTGGGTGTACCAGGCCCCACCATCAAAGGATATGTCTGTACTGGGGTCTCATGTGTGGTCTTTGCACTTCTGGTCTGAAAGATGGAGTGGGTGGACAGTGGCTACAGGTCAGCGACGAGTGTCTAGTCCTCCCTTGTCATGCACCCTATCTACACCTACATCAGTGAGGAGCAGTGGCAGAAGTATTAGGTTGGTGCAAAAGTAATTGTGCTTTTTACCATTACTTTTAATGACAAAAACTGCAATTATGTTTGCAGCAACCTATACCTGCCCCCTGCTGGCCAAGGGGGAGCTCCTGGGCTACTTCAGGCTCACAGAGCCAGACTGCAGGAGTGACCCCAGCAGCATGGAGATCAGAACCTGCCACAACCCCTGGAATAAGAGCTCCACCCTCAGTGGGACCACCCTGATCCAATGGGACCTGAATCACCACCAGGATCCAATGAGACCTTGGTCACCACCTCGCCTGTGGCCAACCTGTTTGCAGTGCAGGCTAGAAGATGGCTACCTTTGGGGCTTCCTGTCAGAGAAGGGGATGTGGGGTCTCTTGGCCTCCAAGATTGAGGGCAAGTTCTCCCTGCGGGCCTCTGCCATGGGCATGATCATCGTGGACAGCATAGAGGTGGAGGACGTGCTGCTCAGTGCAGGCAGCCTGGAGGGTTCCTTTGGCTACCTGAACAGCGCCAGATCTAGTATCATGTGGGGCATGCTTGGAGCTGCCGAGTCTTGTCTGCTCGTGGCCAGGCAGTATACCCTGCACAGGATCCAGTTCAGTGTCCTGTTGTTCAGGCACCAGCTGATTCAGAAGTTAGAGGACATGCTCACTGAGGTCACACTGGGCCACTCCACGCCTGCCTGCAGCATGGCCACTTGAAGAATCAGGGCAAGGTGGCCCCGGGACAGGTCTCTCCGCTAAAGAGGAATAACTATGAAAAAAGCCTGGACATTGCCTGCCAGGCCTGAGACATGCTGGGGGGCACCGGGGTTTCTGATGACTATCATATGTTCCAGCACATCAGGAACTCAGAGGCCATGAAAACCTGTGAGGGTACGCATGACATGAGCACCCTGATCCTGGAAAGAGCTGTCACAGGAATCCAGGCATTCATAGCTGGCAAGTGAGCCCATCCAGCCAGGGGCCCAAAGCTCTCAAACCCCTTCCCAGAGACAGGCCTGGCTGGACCGTGGGAATGCTGTGTTCTGAGCTTAGGAAGGAAGCTAGCGGATGGAGTGGGAAGTGACAGACACTGATTTTAAAATATCAGAATTTCCTTTCTGAAGTTGTTCAGATGTGTTCCTTAAAAAGAAGATGGAATTCTCTGTAGTGTTTCTCAATCCACTTTTAACTATGGATGAGAACAGACTCCATTTACCTTGGAATAGAAACTTCTATTGAGAGAAGACATTGAAGCAACTTCCTGGAGACCCCCTTGGTCTCTGCCTGAGCAGACCCCCCTTACATCAAGGGTTCACAGTGCACCCTCCGACCCTCCCATCCGGGGGTAGTGCCTTATGCTGGACATTGAAGCAGAATAAGGGAGAGGAAAATAAGAAGGCTGCACGTCTGACCCCACAGTGTTGGGCTGCATTGACTGGTAACCACCTGAGAAGTAGTTTCAGTCATAGGAGAAATGAATGCGTCTGGGTGCTCTGAGTCACTGGGACGTGGTAGGGACCATGTTTACTGGTAACCACCTGAGAAGTAGTTTCAGCCACAGGAGAAACGAACACATCTGAGTGCTGTGAGTCACTGGGATGTGGTGGTCTAGCCCACGTCTGAGTCTTAGGCTCTGCTGTAATAAATAAACCCAGGTTAGCACTGCCCAGGCCCCTGGGGGGCATATACCAGGGATGCAGGGCTCAGGGCTGCGGACAGAGGGGACAGTTTCTGACTAGCAGGGGTGCAGGGGATTTTGTTCTTTCTGTCACCACACAGCTGATCACACAATGGTGAGAAATGACAGTGGTCTGGCTTCTCCGCTTGGACACACCATGTTACAGGGGGTCACAGATGAGATGGCAAGAGCACCACGGGCCTTGCGGGGACTGTGGCCTTGTGGGGTCAGGGCTAGCTGCCTGGTTTCTGTTCACATTTACTCTCAGCTAGGCCATCCCTAGTTCCTCAGGCAGAGCCCCCAAGTGAGTTTGCTCAGGCGGGATACCTCAGGCCGGATGCACAGGTCTTTGTACACAGTCTCCTTCTGTGGCCAACTTGGTTGAGCTCTGTTTCCAAATGGCTGATCTTTGCCACTTTCTGAGTGAACCCCTGGAGCTTTTCCTGGATGATTTTGATGTGATCATTATAAAGCTGATAGATCCTCTCCTCTAACTGCTCTGTCAGATCCAAAACTTTTCAAATAAGACACATTATTGGAAAATCAAATAAGAGGTATCAACAGCCATTTATTCTAAGTGGATCTGAAATTTCTGCAATTTATTTTATAAAATGCTAAAACAAACAAACAACTCCCCCCCACCACCACCACACACACACACACACACACACACACACACATAAAACAACCCCAGTGCAGTCACTGGGGAGTTAAATTTTTTTAAGAGGTCAAAATATATAAAGTCATTTGCCACATAGTGATGTTTTGGTCTATATTGGGTTGTATATGCTATGATGGTCCCATAAGATTATAATATAATATCATAATTTTATTGTACCTTTTCTTTGTTTAGATATGTTTAGATACACAAATACCATTGTGTCACAATTGCCTACAGTATTCAGCAGAGTAACATGCTGTGCAGGTTTGTACCCTAGGAGCATTAGGCTTGACCATCTAGGTTTGTGTAAGTACACTCTGTGATGTTCAGACAATGACAAAGTTGCTTAACTTCACATTTCTCAGGAATGTTCCCATTGTAAATTGATGCATGATTTCATACAGTATAAATTCAACTAGGTTAGAAAGAAAGTACATAAAACAGGGGCTAGAAGAGGCATACAACAAAGTGGTCTCTGGGTAATGTATCAAACACATGTTTTTATATATATATTTTTTACTGCATTATGCATTTCTCTACTTTCTACATTTTCTATGATGTACCAGGGTATGTACCAATACGGATTGGGCAGGGGGGCACAAAAGTGGAAAATAGGTTGGGCACAGTGGGTCACCCCTATAATCTTAAAAAATCTTTTAAAAAATTATTTTGTTTTTTAAGTTGTGGGGTGTGGTGGCACACACCTGTAGTTCCAAGCTACTTAGGAGGCTGAGGTAGGAGAATCTCTTGAGCCCAGGAGTTTGAGGCTGCAGTGAGCTATAATTGCACCACTGCACCCAGCCTGGGGGACACAGTAAGACCTTGTCTCCAAAAAACTGGTGGGGTTGGGGCGAGTAATAAAGTCAA
Organism: Rhinopithecus bieti; assembly: GCF_001698545.2. NCBI lineage: Eukaryota > Metazoa > Chordata > Mammalia > Primates > Cercopithecidae > Rhinopithecus > Rhinopithecus bieti. The sequence goes on from NW_016811065.1 coordinate 1,712,778, forward strand.
CCTTTCATCGACACATGTGGAATTAGCAAGCTGTTCCATTCATGAGATCCATTATATTTGAAGAGGCATCAGGCACAACCATTAATTTAGGACTCGAACATAACATCAGGCATTGCAAGACATAAGCTCCTGGCATGTTGAAGAACCCCAGCTCTCCTATCAGAGAATATTTGATGACTTCTGGAGGGCATGGATGTGACAATGCAAGCTGTGCCTCAACCCTGACTACTGTAGCTATTCATCCCTGTGTGAAGTGAGAGGGCTGGGCATTGGATGCAGGGGAACCTGGGCCCTCAGCCTGGCTCTCTAACTTGGGCAAATCATTCATTTCCAAACATTATCTATAAAATGAGTCCAATATCTTATTTTCAGGATTGTTGTAAGGGTGAATTAAGATACAGGCGGTCCCCAACTTACTATGGTTTGATTTATAATTTTTCAACTTTATAATGAGTTTATTGGGGTATAAAGTATATGTTCAACTTGTGAAACAAAAATGGTTAAAACATTTCATGGTTGTGAAAGTGTAAAAACAAGAAAAAGAATAGACGGTGGCCATAAGATCAGCAAAATTTAATAAATTGTGTGAGTCAAAGGATTATTTTCCTGCCAAAACAAACAAGCTCCTGGGAAATTATTTCCCAGGAGCTTTAAAAGATTTTGAGTTTGTCTTAGCAACACTTAGGTCATTGGAGGTGTCATTTTCATGGTGTACTTCCCAATTTAACATTTAAATAGGAAAAAAAGTCCCAAGCCAAATTTGAACACCCATAACCAATAACTGGAAATGCAATTCAGTCAATATTTGAGTGGCAGTGTTGTAATTGTTCACACTATGGCTGAGAAGAAATGTTACCCCTCTCTGAAATGTCCCCATTTCCCCATCTAGATGTAATCTATCCTAGCACCATTTATTTATTATTTGCTTATTTATTTATTTGCTGGAAATTATAGTTACTTATAAATATGTGTGTCCTACCCTACAACTTCCTTTGTGCAACATAATATAGGATGGCCGATAACCTAGGCAAAGGAGACAGAAACACTTGTTTTCAAGTCCTGGCTCAGCCACTCGCCAACTGTGACCTTGTGCAAATTATTTGATCTTTCTAAAGGTCAATTTCCTCATCTGTAAAAGGTGGCAATCATGTAAGAACTAATAATGATAGCTAATATTTATAAATGTTTATAAGCCAGGTAGGTACTAAGTATTTGAAGTGCTTTCCATGTAAAAATTTTGCTAACTCTCAAAAGGACTCTTTGAGGTAGCTACTATTATTTTCTCTGTTTTACACAAGAGACAAACTGAGGCATAAGGATGTTAAGTACCTTGCTCAAGGTGTGCAGCTAATAGGTGATGGAGGTGGTGTTCAAACCCAGCCCACCTGATGTCAAAATGAAATAGTTCTTATAAAGGGTTCAGTATGGCAGCTTTATGGATAGAGTCATCTTTTCACACCATGTTTCCTCATACCCCCCCTCATCTGTGCCATTCAGCAGGTATTGAACCTAAACTACCTTATGCTTCAATGATGCAATATTTGTTACTGAAGAATTAGGAAAAAATACAAGAATGTCAAGTGTCTCGCTCCTTCTTCATTCATCATTACCCAACTGAGAGCCTCAAGGAAGAATCATTTTCTGGAAGTTCTCAAAATCTGCCATTTTCAAAGGAAAAAATAAATCTGAGCCCCTGAGCCAAGCGTGATCACCTACAGACAGCCTCGGAAATGCAATTTAAACAACATCCAAAAAAAGCATCCTTGGGTAAAACACAGATGATACTGCCAAAGGAAAGAAAATGATAAATTGAAGCAAGTTTTTAAGCTTAAATTAATTTAACATCGATTCCAAGGAGAGCAGGTACTAGATACTGCACACGGCTATGCTGACCCTGGACCAACTCTCATTTTATTCTGAATTCCCATTTTGAGCAGTGCAAACTAGCTAGCTTTCAGAGGTCATTCCTGAATGGCTATTTGTATATCTTCTGGCCGAAAAACATGGAAATTGTTATTACATGCATGGGAAGTAAAGAGAAAACCTGCTTAACATCACTAATGATCAGGGAAATGCAAATCAAAACCACAATGCGATGCCACCTTACTCCTGCAAGAATGGCCATAATCAAAAAAATAAAAAAATAATAGATGTTGGCAGGGATGTGGTGAAAAGGGAACACTTCTACACTGCTGGTGGGAATGTAAACTAGTACAACTGCTATAGAAAACAGTGTGGAGATTCCTTAAAGAACAAAAAGTAAAAGCACCATTTGATCCAGCAATCCCACTACTGGGTATCTACCCAGAGGAAAAGAAGTCATTATATGAAAAAGATATTTGCACATGCATGTTTATAGCAGCACAATTTGCAATTGCAAAAATGTGGAGCCAGTCCAAATGTCCATTAATCAATGAGTGGATAAAGAAATTGTGATTATATATATGCAATGTATGTATATATATACAATGGAATACTACTCAGCCATAAAAATGAACAAATTAATGGTGTTCACAGCAACCTGGATGGAACTGGAGACTATTATTCTAAGTGAAGTAACTCAGGAATAGAAAACCAAACATCAAACATTCTCACTCATAATTGGGAGCTAAGCTATGATAGGATACAAAGGCATAAGAATGATACAATGGACTTTGGGGACTTGGGGGAAAGTGTGGGAAGGGGTGAGGGATAAAAGACTACAAATTGGGTTCAGTGTATACTGCTTGGGCGATGGGCACAACAAAATCTCACAAATCACCACTAAAGAACTTACTCATGTAAACAAATGCCACCTGTTCCCCCAAAATTATAAAAAATTATAAAACACAAGTTAAAAAAAATAAAGAAGATATAAAAAACATTTCTAAATCCTGTTTCAGACTTTGACCTTTAGACATTCTGAAACCAGGGAATTCTGCCATGAAGATATAAGTTTCTTTAAATCTCCCTAAAACAATAATTTAATTTTGTACTCAGTGATAAAATTACAGAATCACACTATCACACTGGACTCTTTTCCCTTGTGGTGTGGGTTAGAGAGAGGCCAGATCATAGATATTTAAGAACATGAAACTTCAATGGGAAATCGATGATCTTTTATCTTGCCCCTTCTTTAATGGCTGAAATTTAGTTCTTCACCCATCCTTAATCCCAGCTGCACATGCTGCAATCCTCTTTTTAATCCTGACCATACACATCAGGTCCAGTCCCATCATCTACTAAGAGACTGCACTTTGACAAGTGTTCCCAAACTAGTCAGTGGGAGACATTGTGTGGCCATATTGGCAAATTGTGGGAGGCTCCCATTCCAGCCCCTTCTCATGAAGCCAGCGGACAGGGTTGACCATTCTAACTCTCAAGAGGCATGCAGGTGAGGTTCTGACTTTTTAAAACCTCCAAGAAAAAATGGAGGAGAAGATGGGATGCTTTGGAGAAGAGAAGAGAATTTCACTTACCCAAGATGCTGGTCTTTCCAAACTCACCAAGTTGTAAACATTACATACACACAGCTTTGTGTATGTAATTATACATCAATAAAATGATTTTATTTAAAAAAATGCTAGTCTTATGATTTTATATTGTTTTCCAGCGGTATTTGGAAAGTCCAAATAAAAGAGGACCAAAACAAATCATATTTTTATATATTTTAAAAAATTAT
>NW_016811065.1:1716746-1762620 GCF_001698545.2 Rhinopithecus bieti
TTTTAAAAAATTATTTCTATTTAATATAACTTATATAGTATACATTTATATAATTTATAATATAATTATAGCATAAAATACATGTTATATATAATGCATGCATATGTATAACATGTGTCTATTCATATGAAATTGAGGTATAAAAAATGTTCTCATACTATAAAAACACTCTAATCTTCTCTTGGGTTGTAAGGTATTCCAAAGTGGCCTACTCCGTTGCTCAACTCCCCTTTTACCCTTCTTTCTCCCAACCTCTATGTTCTCTAGAAGCATAGATAAATGCATCCAATTACTCAAAAGAGCCTCTGGCTTGCTAGTGCATCTTGAAAAAATAAAGTAGAAGCAGGCCCAGGTAGAGACATATTCCCTCACCTCCAAGTTGACTAATAATAGCACATCCCTGATAAGGTACTGATTTGATACCTCTTTAAACTGCTATTCTTTAAATATCTAAAATTTTCACACTTATTTAAATTTATATGAAATCCCTAAATGCATAAATGTAATTCTGACTTTTTTTTTTTTTGGAAGTGTTAGGTATGGTAAGAAAATGACACAATCAGGACAGCCCTATCTTTATTCCTATGTATTGGAGAGCTATACTTTAATTGACTCTAAAACAGCAGCCCTGAAGGTAATCTAATTCACTCTCCCTAGATGGCAGTTGGGGAAATAAGAAAGCTAATATTTGAGGTTGCTCCTTGGGAGTCTTGGTCCCTTTCTAAATGGAGTAGGAATATTTTTATTCCTATCACTGTCTTGCTCTCCTAAGAAGTCCTGGTAAACTAAATTCTCACCCTCTCATTACATTTCCAGTGATATTTTGGTTCCTTTTAAGGAAATATAGAAAATGGTCTATGTGCACAGAAAGACAACTATTGCATGTTCTCACTCATATGTGGGAGCTAAAAAGTCATTGATTCCATGGAGGTGGACAGTAGAATGATAGTTACCAGAGGCTATGAAGGGTGTATGGGTGGGTGGGGGGTGAAAAAAGAGAGATTGGTTAATGCATACAAACATACAGTTAGAAGGAATAAGTTCTCATGTTGGACAGCAAAGGAGGATGACTATACTTAGTAATAATGTATTGTGTATTTCAAAATAGCTAGAAGAGAGGACTGAACTGCTTCTGACACATAGAAATGATATCTACTCAATGTGATAGATAGCCTCAATACCCTGGTTAATCATTCACATTCTATGCATGTAATAAGATGTCACATGTACCTCATAAAATGGGCAGAAATTGTATATGAATTTTTTTTTTTAAGAAAAAGAACATGACCCATGTGGTGTGCCCTTCGATGAGACTTCGAGAATTCATAAGGATTGCTGTTGTTGGGGTTAGGGGAGAAGTTAATCCTTAAAAAGAGAGTAGGCTGGGCACGGTGGCTCATGCCTGTAATCCCAGCACTTTGGGAAGCCAAGGTGGGTGGATCATGAGGTCAAGAGATTGAGACCATTCTGGCCAACATGGTGAAACCCCATCTACTAAAAATACAAAAATCAGCCGGGCATGGTGGCGGGCACCTGTAATCCCAGCTACCCTGGAGGTTGAGGCAGAAGAATCACTGGAACCCAGGAGGCAGAGGCTGCAGTGAGCTGGGATTGCACCACTACACTCCAGCCTGGGCAACAGAGCGAGACTTCATATCAAAAAAAAAAAAAAAAAAAAAGAGAGAGAGAAGATAGTAGACACCCACTCCTTGGTCTGCCCAGTGTTCCACTGCTCCTCCTTCACGTAAAAAGCTTGCTGATATTCCCTTGGAGAAATGCTCCCTGTCCAATGTCAGTTCCTGTGGCTCCAATGAGGCAGGTGTTCCAGAGCTGGCACTGTAACTGGTTTAGAGAAGGACCTGTGACCTCAGCCAGGCCAAGGAGAGTCAGAATGTTTGTAGGAACTCCAGGGAAAAAGAACTCTCTTTCTGTATGATTTGCTGGTAGAAAGAAAACCTATAGCTCTATTTGGCCAATTTTGCCATAATATAGAAAGAGAATGGAGCCACAGGAAAAGAAGCAGAACTAAGAAAAAAAGAAAAAAATTCTTAAGAACATGCTGGTCCAGCCATGTCTAAAGCCAGATATAACCTTGGATTTTAGTTATGTGAACAAATACTCCCCTCTTTGCTTAAGCCTGTCTGAGTTGGATTTTCTGTCTCTTGCAAATGATAAAGTCCTGATTAATACAACTAAACTTTATGACCAGCCTTCCCTTCAATCAAAAAAAGAAAAAGCTTTCACTCTCACATTAGAAAATGGGGTCTTTCTCTGAGGATAGGTTATAGTCCATCTCTGGACCTGGAGGACTCTAACTGGGGGAAAAAACTAAGACTGAGAATCAAAGCCCACTCGAACTAGATTTATTTAACAGAAAAAGTATTCAGTCCTTCAACAAGTGTTTATTGAGCGACAAATACATACTGGACGAATGAATATGCCAGGCACTAGGACACAACCATTAACAAGAGCTAGTGCCTGCCTTCTGATGCATGCATTTCAGTGGAGGAAAACTAAAAAAAAAAACAAGTATGTACTATGCTTTGTGATAACAAGTGTTTTGGAGAAAAATAAAAAGAATAAAGGGAATAGAGAATAAAGGATGGTGTATTAATCCATTCTCACGTTGTGAATAAAAACATAACCGAGACTAGGTGATTTATAAAGGAAAGAGGTTTAACTGATTCACAGTTCAGCATGTCTGGAGAGGCCTCAGGACACTTACAATCATGGCGGAAGAGGAAACAAACAAATCCTTCTTCACATCGCAGCAGGAAGGAGAAGAATGAGAGCCCAGTGAAGGGGGAAGCCCCTTAGAAAACCACCAGATCTCGTGAGAACTCACTCATTATCACAAGAACAGGTTGGGGGAAACCGCCCTTATGATTTAATTATCTCCACCTGGTCCCTCCCACAACAGGTGGGGATTATGGGAACTACAATTCAAGATGAGATTTGGGTGGGGACGCAGCCAAACCATTTCAGATGGGTTGATGGGGGAGACCTCTCTGAAAAGGCAGCATTTGAGCAGGAACTGGAAGAAACTGCAAGATGGATGCAGCTCTCTGAGACATGTGTTCCTGGAAGAGGGAAGAGCTAATGCAAAATCTCCAGGGTACGAGTGTGCAGGGCAGGGCCTAGGAACAGCAAGACTAATGTGGCTGGGGCCCCATGGGGAAGGAGTATGGGAGACAAAGTCAGATCCTCAGGGCCTTGTAGACATCATAAGAACTTTGGCTTTTACTCTAAGTAAAGAGGCACCACTGGAGGCTTTCGAACAGAGGAAAGATATGATCTGACTTTTTAAAAGAACACTATAGCTGTTCCACAGAAAACAGTTCACTGGGTATTGTCTGTGGGCAAGGACCAAAGCTGAGAGTTGTTGCCCGCAGACAATTCTATACAAGAGAAATAGTATAAAAGCCTCTAAATCCAAATTGGCTATTAGAAGTCTGCAATATGAATTAAAATGAACAACTGAATTCCCAAATATACCTGTAGAGGAGTTCAAGATGATAGCACGCAAATAATTATTAGTTTAGTCCCTCATAGTGGTTCTCAATTCTCAATCAGAGACCATTTTGCCCCCCACCCTTACCCTGAGATAATTGGCAATGTGAAAGGAACTTTGTGGTTGTTACGACTGGTACGGGGTGGGAAGCAGGTAGAGTACCACAAGCATCTCATGGGTGGAGGCCAGGGATGCTGCTAAACATCCTGTAATGCACAAGATACCCCACACAATAAAGAATTATCCAGCTTCAAATATCAATAGTGTTGAGGTTGAAAACCCCTATATTAATGTAAAGATTCATTGTTCTCAGATTTCATTATTCTTAAACTTGCAATAAATATAAAATCAGAGAAGCACAAACTGAGCTGAATGATCTCCCTTCTTGGCTGATCATTTAAAAGGCAAAAATTATCATTGCTGTTTTGCATTTAAGAACGACTTCTTGAAGGAAAAAAGAAAAAGCATAGTGGCCTGTGCTCTCAAATCAAAGCAAGAGATCCTTAGGGAAAAAGTGACATACAGTGTTTCCTGAGTTTGCAACAGGAAGACTTCAAATTTTTTTTAATATAAAAATGTCATTTCAGGAAAACAAAAGCACCTGGCACAGATTTTGCTTTGGGGAGGAAAATTCCTTTGAAAACCCAACTAGTTGTATAATTAAGTGATAATGAATGCAGAGCTGTACTTTGTATTCCATTCCAGCACATTGGAGTTGAATCTAGGCTTGAAAAGCTAAATCCCTCAGTGCTCTGGCCTCTCATCAGTGAAGTGCAAATCAAGGCCTTTAACTGCTATAGAAGGGGTGGTTCCAAAAAAATGAAGTACAAATATTATGTTTTCAAACTGCCTACTTTCAAATGTATGCTGAGTTGTATGTGCAAAACTGCATTAAATAAAAAGAAATGTTTCACTGGAACAAGAAAGCAAGCTATCATATGTAATATTTTACATGATGGTTTATACATAATAGAATAATAATCTATTTTTTAAAAGAAAGAAGGGTTATTAATGTCCATTTTATAAGGCAAATAGGATTTTTAATCACTGGTGATTCCACTTAGAGAAAGACTAAATAATATATTTGTACTCTAACTAATGTCATGTGTAAGAAAGATGAATGAGAGTAGGTGCATATGCTAGATTGAGGTTTTTGCTTGGTTATAGAGATACAATGTAGTATAGATAGTACTTGGAAGTTTGACTTAATAAAAATTGGATATACTTCTTTAAAATTACTGCAACAAAATCATAATAGGGGACCTGTAAACATGAGAAATTAATAACTTGATGTGCTATTTAATATTCATCATCATAACTAAAGGACATAATATAATCAGCCTGTGGCTAGCCAATCATTCAAAGAAGCCACTATCACTTGGTGTTTTTATCTTAACTTAAAATGAACAAACAGAAAGAGACAATTTTGATTTTGTTTCTATAAAAATTAGTATTTTCCCAAAAGGAGATTAAAACAAATATTCCATGTACAAAGAACTTAGGAGGAAAACCTGATGGAAAGCAAAATAGACCATATGATACATATTCAAGTTCAAATAGCATTTTATAAACATTGTATTAGTCTGCTCTCACACTGCTATAAAGAAATACCCACGACTGGGTAATTTATAAAGAAAAGAGCTTTAATTGACTCACAGTTCCACATGAGAGGCCTCTGGAAACTTACAATCATGGTGGAAGGGAAAGCAGGCATGTCTTACATTGTGGCAGAAGAGAGAAGAGCAGGGGAAACTACCACTTATAAAACCATCAGATTTCACGAGAGCTCCCTCACTATCATGAGAACAGCACAGGAGAAACAGCCCCCATGACCCAATCACTTTCCACCGGGTCCCTCCCTTAACACATGTGGATTACAATTTGAGATGAGATTTGGGTGGGGACACAGAGCCAAAGCATATCAAACATGCTTAAATGTCTGAAGAAAAATAGGGCTTTATAATAGGAAGGTAAACAAATGACAAAAGCAATAAGAAAACATAGTTATTGGTATCACACAAAAAGGCATCCACCTGATATAACAGAGAGCACAGGTTCTTGCATGGTTTTGAACATAAGAACAGACCATAGTGCAACAAAATCCTGGAAGGAAACCACTTGCCTCAGAGCTATTAAGGGGACTACTGAGAAAGACCAGTAGTCTTTCTGGTAGTGAATGAATCAGACAAGGCTGCTCAAACTAGACTGTGCATTAAAACCATTCTCTGCACTGAGGTAACAGGTCAACATAAGGAAGAACTTTGGCAAAAAATCAGTTTGGTGACATGGTAACACAGACCAACGGGACGGAGGAGCTAGACAGGATAAAACTCAGGAGAAGAGGTGTTTTTTGTGTTTTGGTTTTTGGTTTTTTTGTAAACACATATACATCCAAGCCTGTATACTTGAGAACTTAGTGGGTAAGGCAGACAAATTGCTTTTTCTACTGACTCTAGTCAAACGAGTTTAGGAAATAATCAGAATTACATATCCACATTGTCCCTTCCGTCTCTGAGTCAACATCCCTGCAGAAACCACACCATGAATTGAGAAGCATGCAGTCTGCAGCCTGGATGACTTACCCGTGAGATTTGAGTAGAATAAATAATAAAACCCATAGAAGTGAGCAGGCTGGGAAGGAGGCCTTTGGGATGCCTTTGCTGATGCCAAACATGAAATGTTATCAGCCCACCTGAAGTTGAAAGAGTGACAGAAGCCACCCGATGGATGAGCCACAAATTAAATTAGATATTTTTAGGTGAGTAGTTGGAGAGTTAGATGAACCAACACTTCTTTTCTGATTTTTTTTTTATTAAAAGACACCACAGTGGTACAAGACAGGATGGCGTTTGGGAAGTGTATTGCCTTGAGCTATGCTTTGAATTTATTTTTTAATGAGAATGTCTTTTTTCTCAAACTGGATTCTATATTTCTTATGTTTCTGTGTTATCGACCTCCCATCTCCAGCATTTAGCTTTTATTGATAGCTTTTAGCAAGGCCCTGCTCAGAGAAAAGAATAAAACTATAAAGAGTCACAGAGGACATTTTAAGATTTGAAAAAAAACTCACAGAAAATAAAATTTTAATAGTTTTTTCTAAAAGAGTGTATAAATTACTGGCATGTTTATGGATTATAACTTCATTTTGTGGTTGTTTTAACATCATGAATCAGAAAGTGAAAAAAATGAGCAATATTCAAAAAGCAGTAGAAATTATCTTAATGCCACTGAAGGCCCAGCATGAATTAAAACTCTTTTATCAGCATATAAGAGTTAGAGAAATTGTGAATCACGAGAAGATACACAGATGTTACTTTGAACTTCAAGTCATCAATTGGCTCACAGGCCTGCCACAGTCTACCGATACATGGTCAGAGTTCTTGGTTGCAAATAACAGAATATATTTTGGCTAGTTTAAGCAGAATAGGAATGTATTAAAATAAACCAGGTAGTTCATGGAATCTGAGGAGCAAGAAGCCAGAACCTGAAACCATTTAGCCAGGAAACCAAGCCATCCCATTGGATTCTCTAGTGAAATGTCACTACCACCACCATTCAGCATCAAGCCTCCTTGGGACTAGACACCAGAAACTCTTCTGCCCATGCCTCAGCTGAAGTGGACACCATTGCCCCCAGCATGCCCAGAAGATTGACTCTTGCTTAGGTAGGGCTAACTCCCACATGCGATGACATTTTTATCCTCTGAATCAAGACCTATATGGGTGGTCCCAATTGGCAGAACCTATGCCACACACCTGCATCCCAGGTGCAAGGGAGTCCAGAGATGTGTTTTTGCCCTCAACCTTGAAAAGGACATATAAAGTTAGAAACTTTCACAATGTACAGAGAAATGTTCAAACATAGCAGTCAGCCACAAATGACAAAAACCCTCTATGAATTCCAATCTACCTTTTTTCACCAATATTTCTTCTATCCAAACCTTCCCTTCCAGGCATCCTGATCTCTTTATTCCTTTTACACCCTACTTCCCATCTTTACAAAATGAGGTTTATTTACATAATGTACTCAAGATCACACAACTACTAAGAAATAAAAATCTGGATTTGAACTTAAATCCCTTCTGAAATCCAGACTCTGCATCCTAGTTGGTATGGTTAGGCTTTGTATCTCAGCCAAATCTCACCTTGAATTGTAATTCCCGTAATCCCCACATGTCAAGGGAGAGACCACGTGGAGGTGATTGAATCATGGGGGTGTTTTCCCTCATGCTGTTCTCATGATAGTGAGTGAGTCCTTATGAGATCTAATGGTTTCATAAGAGGTTCATCCCCTTTTGCTTGGCACTTCTCCTTCCTGCCACTTGGTAAAGAAGGTGCCTTGCTTTCTCTTCACCTTCTACCATGATTATAAGTTTCCTGAGGCCTTGCCAGCCATGCAGAAGTGTGAATTAATTAAACCATTTACCTTTATAAATCACTCAATCTCGAGCAGTTCTTTATAGCAGTATGAAAATGGATGAATATATTAGTCATGTGTTGAGAGTTGATTTAAAGTCTACACTTCACACTATGTCCCAAAGCACCAAGTTCACTGTACTAGATACTCAGTATCAGGTACTAAACAGAGAGTAATTTAATTCATCTCAATAGATATGATTTTACTGCCTGCAACGGAATCTTAGTTCAGCCACCTAGAAATTATGTAATATTATACAAATTATTTAACCTTCTAGGTCTGTTTCCTCATCCACAGAATAGAATGGTGTACTTCTCATCTGGTTAATGTGATGACATTTTTGGAAGGGGGGCACCACCTGGACTACAATAAGAAAACAATAAATATCAGGTCCATACATAAAAAAACATAAGAACATGGCCTTGTGCCTTAATGGAGAAAGAGGCTGCCTATCCATGTCATTTGCATGATCCTAGGACGCCCCTAACCCCTCCACCTACCCCTCCAACCCACTTCCAGACACAAATTACTCCCACCCAGCCATATATATCTCCCCACAGATGACTGGAGTCAGGAAATGCCAGAATCCAGCCATGAGGAATGAGGCTGAAAAGGTCATGGATCTGAATAACCCACATTGAGATGGAAGTGGTGGTTGTGAGGTCTCATCCTGAGAGCAATTTTACAGAAAGAGGAGGGAGGAAGACGAAGGACATTGGACTCTGGTGGTGGAAGGAGATGGGCACCCCAGGGGGATGTCTGGATGCAAACAGGGATGAGGCAAATGCTGGAGTGGCCACAGGCATTCCTCAAAGTGACAAAGAAGTCCCACCTGACTAATGTGGAGGGTGAGTAGTGAATATGAATGATCCACAAGACTCAGAATAGGCGGTCACAGAAGAGGGAAAGTCATGATGCCTGGTGTGCCTGTATCCACTTATAATGGAACAAACTACCCACAACTCCTGGGCACATGTAGTCCCAGTTGAGGAGGTTAGGAGAGAGGGGTGACGGGGCAATTTCACTCTATTGGGACCTCAGGGGCAGAGTATTGAGATCATCAGCCTGGCCTGTGAAATATCACCTGTGTGTTCCCTCTGTTTACCTAAATGTAACCTTATACGCTCCTCCCAAAATACCTATTTTTTATTATTTTAAAAAATAAAAGTCAAGTGCAGTGGCTCATGCCTGTAATCCCAGAACTTTGAGAGTCTCAATTCGGAGGATGGCTTGAGGCCAGGAGTTTGAGACCAGCCTGGGCAACATAATAAGACCTCTGCCCCAACCAAAAAAAAAACCTTTTAAAATTAGTTGTTGGGGATTGAGACAGGAGTATAACTTAAGCCCAGTAATTCACAACTACAGCGAACTATGATCATGTCACTGCATTCCAGCCCAGGCGACAGTCAGATTCTGTCTCAAAAAATAATTAAAAATAAAATAAAACTAACAAAACTTAACTGAAATAATGGCCTGAGCCAGAACCTATTAAGGAAAAAAAAAAAAATGGAACTGTGAAGACTTCATGGGCATGCCCAGTGCAGACACTCATCTGTCTCTCTCTTGTGTGAATGTCCTTCCTGTCTGTTACTACATGATGTACTCCTATTCAAACTTCAAGACCCAAATTAATTATTTATTGCCTTCATTGTGAAGCCTTCCCCCAAAATTCCAGAAGGAATTAGTCGCTCCCTTCCAAGTTGTGAGAGGCCTTTATGCTGACATCTACTATAGTGCTTATCTCCCTCCTAAACAGTAAACACCTTTACTTTGCCATGTCATCATGCTCTATGTACTATAGGTTGTAGGATATGGCATGCACTGTGCTGCATTAAACTTTTCAGCTCCAACAGCTAACACAACGTATGGCACTGTGGAAATAATTAATTCAGGGTCCATTAGCCAGAGATGGCTCCAGCACCTTGAGTTCCAAATAAAACTAAACCCAGAGTGGAATCGTCATACCCTAGGAAAACAAAACAAACTTAACCAATCATTGCATCACCATTCACAACAGCAAAGACATGGAATCAATCCAAATGGCCATGAATGATAGACTGGATTAAGAGGTGCCATAGAATACTATGCAGCCATTTAAAAAAGTGAGATCACGTCCTTTGCAGGAACATGGATGGAGCTTAAAAAAAGTGAGATCATGTCCTTTGCAGGAACATGGATGGAGCTTGAAGCCATTATCCTCAGCAAACTACCACAGGAACAGAAAATCAAACACCACATGTTCTCACTTATAAGTGGGAGCTGAACAATGAGAATACATGGACATAGGGAGGTGAACAACACACACTGGGGCCTGCTGGGGTGAGCAGTGGGAGGGAGAGTATCAGAATAAATAGCTAATGCGTGTGGGGCTTAATACCTAGGTGATGGGTTGATAGGTGCAGCAAACAACCATGGCTCATGTTACCTATGTAACGAACCTGCACGTCCTGCACATGTATCCTAGAACTTGAAATTTAATTTAATTTTAAAAAAAGAGGAACCACCCACTAACCTCTAACTGGGGACTTTCTACTTTAGTCAATGAAACATTGTCTTTGTCTTGCTTCCACTAACACCTCATAAACGTTTTCCCATCTCTTCCCCTCAGTGGAGCCCCAATCAGTTGCCGTTTGGTGCTGCCTGATTTATGAATTGCTGTCTGCTCAAATAAACTCTAAAATTTAAATGTGCCTAAGTCTAACAGCACAGAATTGGGCTCAAAAGACATTAATGGATAACCACACCTGATCCTTAATTCTGTCTCCCCACAGTTGTGCTTTGTCTCCTGGTTGGCACCTTTTGTGCACCTCATGTTTCTTTGGCTGGTGATATGGTTTGGCTGTGTCCTCACCCAAATCTCACCTTGAATTGTAATAATCCCCACGTGTCAAGGGCAGGGCCAAGTGGAGATATTGAATCATGGGGGCTGTTTCTCCCATACTTTTCTCATGGTAGTGAGTAAGTCTCACAAGATCCGATGGCTGTATAAGGGGTTTCCCCTTTTGCTTGGCTCTCATTCTCTCTTGCCGCCACCAGGTAAGGCATTGGTTGCTCTTCCTTTATCTTCCACCACAATTGTGAGGCCTCCCCAGCCATGTGGAACTGTGAATCCATTAAAGCCCTTTCCTTTGCAAATTACCCAGTCTTGGGTATGTCTTTATTAGCAACATGTGAATGGACTAATACAGTTGGGCTTTTTGTCCCAGCCCTCTCTGTAACACCAGCTATGCCCAGGAGCCATTTGACAACTTTGCACCTCAATAGCACCCACATCTCTCATGGCTCTCCAGCACAGCCCCAGTCATCCTGACACATGTGCAAACCTGGAAGGAAAAGGAAGATTACATTCCACAGGGCACTCCTCAACCATTGGGATATGGGAGCTGATTTTTAGAATGCCCCCCTCTTTCATGCCTCAGGAGACTATTTCGAGGTATATTCTGCACAGCTCTTCAGAGAGTCAGAACACAACAGGATTGTGTTCCTATTGCCCTCAACAGTAACCAGCTAATAATACACCCTTGGATGGGCTTTCACTCCTTGCACCTTGAAATTACTTCCCAAAATGTATTGCCTGCAAACAAGTCCTCATCTCAGACTCTACTAAGATGCGAGTCCACAATGGTTTAGATGGCAGAGGAAATTACACAGGGGAACCAAACTTCCACAGTCAGAGGCTGCACTGCTAGACTCAACAGGTCAGCCTGGAAACAAGCCCCATTGTTACAGGATTATGGAAGGAGACGGTGTCTGGCATGCTCTGTGGCAAGTAAGCACAAACCTAGAAGTCCCAAGGAAGGAAAAAAATCCCAAGATTGAATGATGTCAGTCTGAAGGGCCATCTCTGTGCAGCAAGGCCATCTGCTACATCTAACTTAGCTTAATATCAATAGCTAACATAAATAAGCCCTCTCTTTTAAAGATGCTCATCTATAGTTAGAATTTAATCCTTTTGGACTAGTAGGTCCCAGTCACTTGGCGGTCTATGGAGCTATTGTGGGAGCTCATAATAATTTATATAAGCATCATATCTTGTCTGGAGAGGGAATAAATGTCTCATCATTTCTTTGGACAGCCTATGTGTATACGTGCTGTTTCAATTCATCAAATAAAAACTCATTCTAAAAATGTTACTGATTTTTTATAGCTTTTGGCCATTATATATCTTCTCTATCAATAATAGCATCCTTGTTTAAAGGGTATCTGCAAATTACATTAACATTAGAAAGGGATCCTCATATTCCAAAAGTTTTATAACACCTGTTTTAAGTGATATTAAAATAAAACATTGCTGTAGTTGCTTAATGATAGCTTCTAAACATCAAGTGTCTATATATATGCATATATAGTGTTTATATATACAGTGTCTATAGACACTACATTTATATGAGTGTTTATACAGTGTCTATATATAGATTTATGAGTGTCTATGATTTACATTTATATGAGTATATATAGATGTGTACATATATACATGTATATATACTCTATATATGTATATATATGTAGTATCTATATATAGACACTCGATGTTTAGAAGCTATCATTAAGCAATGACAGCATTGCTTTATTTTAATATCACAACAGTGATTTTAAGTGATATTTTAATATCACTTACAACAGGTGTTATAGAACTTTTGGAATATGAGGATCATTTTCATATATATATATCTTGAATCTCTCCACAACCCCATAAAAGAGTTATTACTAGTTCCACTTTAAAAGTAAGCAGACAGATTCAGAATGTGTAGGGAACTTGCCCAAGACCATAGAGATAAGTGTTGGAACTAAGACCAGGATGGAGGCCTGTGAGCCCTTCCTGTCACCATCATTCACTCACTGAATAGGCATGTTGGGGACGTGTGGGGACATGCCAAATGCTGTGCACTTTGGGTAAAGCATAGTCATTATCCAACCTTTGCTCCTGGAAAAATGTTCCTTCTGCCACAGTTTAATTCAATTATTCTTCTTGCTCAGCTTAAGTGAGTTTAAGGTGTAACAGAATCTGACCTTCTTTAGCTTCTTTTCACAGCCCCTAAGACGCATTCTGCCTATCCTTTTGCAAGGATTTCTTGCTCTTTTATCACCTGTTTGTTCTCTGGCCTCTAGTTCACCTACAAAGAAAGATTAAAGGGGAGACAAACTCAGTTATTTGAGTCTTTCCAGCTGCCCCAATTTCTTCCTTCTGCCAGAGAAGAGAGCTTGGTCCTATAAGGAGGAATCAAAGAGTTGGCAAGAATAGATTCCCATCGTTTCCAGCCACACTGCCTTGAGGCACACAGAGGTGGCAAAAAAAAAAAAAAAAAAAAAAGTGCCTGGTCAGGTTTTC
Source organism: Rhinopithecus bieti (assembly GCF_001698545.2). Taxonomy (NCBI): domain Eukaryota; kingdom Metazoa; phylum Chordata; class Mammalia; order Primates; family Cercopithecidae; genus Rhinopithecus; species Rhinopithecus bieti. The sequence goes on from NW_016811065.1 coordinate 1,730,003, forward strand.
TGTGTGTGTCCTTTGTGTTCCAAAACCAGAGAGACCTGCTTCCCAAGCCTCCACGTGCCTTCTCCATTAGCACCAAGCACAGCTAAACCCTGGGCAAGCCCTCCCTATAAAATACCACCAGGGAACAAACCCAGCAACCTTGTCATTTATCAGAATGATGATCAGCCCAGCAACAGTCAGGCTGGACCAAATCAACTTCAAGTTATTTGAAATGTGTAATCCATTAAGTAAATTGATCTGTCACAATGCCCTGGGTCATTCCCTGGCAAGGTAGCCTATGATGAATAGCTGCTAAGGGGCAGAACATAGGTAGTATTCTGAGGTCCATCAACAGATAGACTGCACATAAGTGCCGAGACAGTTACAGGACACCTCCAGGAAGCACTCTCAGGCGTGCCTTGATATCACAGTGACAAGAAAAGTTCAGCATCACAGGACCTGCAGCCGGTTTTGATCAGAGTTGTCTTCTCCTGACTCCAGGCAATGCTGTCACAAAACACGCCTGGCTCAGCTAAACTGGAAGTTGTTCTTTTTAGGGTTTTTTTTTGGGGGGGGCAGGTCTGGGGAGTTTTTTGTTTGTTTTTTGTTTGTTTTGTTTTGTTTTGTTTTGTTTGAGACAGGATCTTGCTCTGTCACCCAGGCTGCAGTTGGCGCAGTCTGGGCTCACTGCAGCCTCAACCTCCTGGGCTCACGTGATCCCCCTGCCTCAGCCTTCCAAGTAACTGGGACTACAGGCATGCGCTACCAGATCCAGCTAATTTTCTTTCACTTTTTATAGAGATTGGACGCGGGGAGGTCTCCCTATATTGCCCAGGCTGGTCTTGAACTCCTGGACTCACGTGATCCTCTTGCCTCTGCCTCCCAAAGTAGTAGGATAACAGACATGAGCCACCACACCTGGCTGGATGAAGTTCTTGAGTCTTAAAGAAGTTAAGTGACGAATGCCTTGTGACCCCGCAATGTAGCTCCTTTAGGAATCCACCTCAATGAAAGCAAAGATTTGGCTACAGGTTGTTTCCTAGAGTGTTATTTGTGGATGATGTGATGTTGATGATGGTGATGATGGATCAAGCTTGGCACTGATCCAGGCACTTCATGTATATTAACCCAAGTTATCTTAACAGCAACCCCCTGAAGTAAAATATTATTATTAAAAGTATTGTCATAATTAATTGCAGTAACCCATTAGCAAAATATTATAATTATCAATATTATTATAAATAAAGTAGTAGTATTACAACTTTACAAATGAGAAAACTGAAACCTACAGCAGTCAAATAATTTCGTCAATATGATGCATCCAGTAAAAACAATCTGCCAGGCTGGGCACAGTGGCTCACATCTGTAATCCCAGCACTTTGAGAGGCCAAGGCGGGTGAATCGTGAGGTCAGGAATTCGAGACCAGCCTGGCCAACAAGGTGAAACCCCGTCTGTACTGAAAATACAAAAATTAGCTGGGCATGGTGGTGGGCACCTGTAATCCCAGCTACTTGGGAGGCTGAGGCAGGAGAATCGCTTGAAATCAGAAGGCAGAGGTTGCAGTGAGACAAGATCGCGCCACTGCACTCCAAGATCACGCTACTGCACTCCAGGATCACGCTACTGCACTCCAGCCTGGGCAAAAGAGTGAAGTTCTATCTCAAAAAAAAACAAAACAAAACAAAATCTGCTTTCAGAGGCTGCTCTCTCAAGTGTCTCTGCTAGTTGCAAGAAACCAATCACCCAGGTATGTTTTATCTTTCAACTATGCAGAGCTTTCAATTGTATTCCCTTTAATCCTCAAGAAAGAATGATAGGGAATCCATAACAATATTTTTGCAATAAAATTACCACATTAACTTTGAGATGAAATAATATAATCTTCAGGCAAATAAAGCATTATTTGCTTTTTCTAAGCATATTTAAGCTACTCTGGTTGTCAGAAACCAGAACTCAATTCTTAAAATCAGTATGCACTATGGAAAGCCGTGTGATTTGGCGAAGTTTCTATCATTGCATGAGTTGTCTGGTTTTAGTTGATGGAGTGAAAAGAACAAAATGTAAACTAATGTAACTCAAGGCTTTGGGGTAAGTTTGAGCGTATGTGTCATTATTTCATCGTATTCCCAGGAGAACACTAGGAGGTGTATATGATTAGTCCCACTTGCAGAGGTAGGAAAGAAAGGCTTAGAGAGGTTAAGTAATTTTCCCTATACTCTGAACTGAATTGTATCTCCCCGAAATTCATAAGTTCAAGCCCTAACCCTCAATGTGACTATGTTTGGAGCAAGGAAATCATTAAGCACCAGAAAGCTCAATCCTGACATGCTCGCTCTCCATGTGCACAGAAAAAGCCTATGTGAAGACACAGGGGAAAGGAAGCCGTTAACGAGGCAAGAAAAGAGCCCTCAGCAAGAACTGAATCAGCTGGCATTTCAATCTGGGACTGCTAGCCTCCACAGCTTTGAGAAAATAAATTTATATGGTTAAAGCTGTCCAATGTGCAGTATTTTGTTATGGCAGCCTGAGCAGACAGATACACTCAAGATCCCACAGCTACCAAACAGTAGAACAGAACTGAAACTCATGCTTTCTTCATTGCATCAGGCTGTCTGTATTTGGCATTAGTGGTTCCCATTCAACAGCAGTTACTTTTCTTCTTTCTTACTTAGAGAACCCAATTGACTTCTGGCAGCCTATAGGATGGTCCTCTTCTTCTTGTCAGGGATTGGTTAAATTTGGTATATGTTGTAATTTGGGCAATGAGATGGGAAGCAAGTCCACTGAAAGGCTTCTGAGAAAGATTTCCTTATCAAAAAATTTTCAGAAAGAAATGGTTTCTTTTCTGCCACTGGACATGAACATGTCTGCACTTGAGAGCTGGATCTGTGGCAGCCACCTTGTAAACATGAGGGGGTTACTCTGAGGGAAAAATGCTAAAGACTACAGAATGACAAGATGGAAGGAATCTTGTCATTTGTCCCCTTCAAATCTCATGTTGAAATTTAATCCCTAACGTTGGAGGCGGGGCCTAATGGGAGGAGTTTGGGGCATGGAGGCGGGCCCCTCATGAATAAATTGGTGCGCATCAGGTGCTTATCCACATTATAGAGCTTCTACAGAAACCAACTTGGAGTTTCTCTCATTCTGACATATTGTTGATGAGCTATAAGTCCTCTTATTGTTATGAACTACTCATGTTCATGCTATCATGAGGAGTGTTTTCTCTTCCTTTCTGGTACTTTCTATTCCTTCCTCCCTGACTGATACAATCAGTATTTCAAGCCTACAAACATAGCTATGCAGATGTCTCTGAAGGAACTAGAAATTCCCAGTTAGGCTTGCAGCTTCTCCTCCACATCTCTCAGGGGGCCAGAACCTGAACCACCCATGACTAGGATTTCACCCCTCCTCAATGTGTGCCTTCACAATGTTAGAATTTGTTTATGCTGATACGAAATCCAGTGTTTGTTACCAGCTGGTCCTACTTCTACCCACTAAGCAAATATCATCTCTGTTCTTTAACTTTTAAGTTTATACAATGAAGGCGTGTCTGAACTGAGCTCTGAGTTTAGACAATGGGAAAAGTAAAATAGGGTCCTTGCCCCATTAATTATTCATAATTTTCACAACAGCCATTCAGATTTTGAAGGCAGTTATCATACTTTCTATCCCCAAACTGTCAGTTCCCAAAAAATATAGACTTTATTTATACTTCTTTGCAATACTGGCTTATTATAGGCATGTAACAGATTTCATGGGTTGAATGAATCAATGAATGAATGGTAGAAGAAATGGAACATTTAACAAATGCCAAACACAGGGAGATATATATATATATATATTCTGCTCATGAAAGAAGCCAGAAAGAGAAGACATAGATATAAGAAAAAAATGGAGAAAGCAAGAGACAAAGTTCAGTTAGGCCCAACCAGTGTCATATAGCTTATAAGTAGTATTTGAAACATGAATTGGCATAAAAGAGACTATAGTCAAGGGAAAATTCTTTTGCCTGATGCTATAGTTTGGATGTTTGTCCTCTCCAAATCTCATGTTGAAATTTGATCCCTAATGTTGGAGGTGGGGCCTATTGGGAGGAGTTTGGGTCATGGAGGGGACCCCTCATGAATAGATTAGTGACCACTTGGTGCATGGTGAGGGGGTTCTTGCTCTATTAGTTCTCCAGAGAGCTGGTTGTTAAAAAGAGCCAGGCAGCAACCCCTCCTCTCTCTTGCCGCCTCCCTCACTTTGTGTTCTCTCTGCACGCCAGCTCCCCTTCGCCTTCCGCCATGAATGGAAGCCACCCAAGGCCCTCACCAGATGCCCAATCTAGAACTTTCCCAGACATCAAAATCATGAGCCAAATAAATTTGAATTTTTTTCCTTATAAATTACCCAGTTTCCAGTATTCCTTTATAGCAACACCAAAGGAAGACACCCACTTTGTGCCAAATACCACACCAGATGCATTCACATTCTTCTACTTAATCCTCTAATAACTATTTGGGACAAGTATTGTACATGTTTTAGACAATGAGGAAACCAAGGCTCAGAGAAGTTCAGAAACATGTTCAAAATCACACAGGCAGTGAGTGGTAGGGCAGAGATTCAAACTTTTTGGTCCCTGAACCCATGTTGTTTCTACCATTCAATGTTCCCAAAGTAGTATAACAGTGCGCACCTAAAACAGCAACAAAAAACTACCATTGCAAACTACACCATGGTTTTACAGAAAGCAATAAATGCCCATCCTCCAGGTACCTGAGCATGACTTAAAAGTAGGGGTGAATCCTATCCACGTGTCGGCATCTGGTGTCAAATCATCCCAATGAACAGTAGCACAAGATCTCAACCTTTGGTTTCACTTATTTTACTCCTCTCTTTACCACTATTAATAGCCACAAATAGTAAATTCTAATGGAGCCCATAGGATTGCTTTTAAATAAGCAAGGATTTAACTCAAAGGTAGATTTCCTCAGCATGTAATGCCTGAGATGTTAGACTTTGTCTATTCCTGTAAATGCTGTAGCAGCTCTGCATTAAGCTTCTCACAGCTAACTGCTTTTGGGGTTAATGAACTATTTCAACTGTGCGTCGGCTCCTTCTCCCTTCTCAGGATACCCGTTGCCACATAAACACATCATTCTGAACAATACCACCTTATAAGCAGATGGTGTTGAATTAGCACAATAATCCACAGGTCTGGGCTGGCAGCAGGAGATAGTCAGGGATGGTGGGATTTGAGAATTTGAGCTCTACAGACTGTTCAGGTCTCTCTGGAGTATGTTACAGGGTATGAGTTCTGCTCTTCAGAACCCTGGCAGCTGTGATAAATGCATTTCCACTGATCATTTCAACCTGCAATTTGCAACATCTGATTCCTTTTATGAGGTTTGGCTATTTCAATGGTGAGACAAAATCAACCTCTCACTTGGGCTTTGAATTTTCATCATTTTAAACTTCTGTTCCCCTCACCCCAAAGAAATTTCCAAAATGTCCCTTTCAGCTGCCCTTCTTCCCCCATACTTCATTAGATAGCATTCCCCCATGACACTTTCAAAATTCTCCCCAGATACCCAAAGAATGGGACTTAGGAGTATATTTCTTAATCGCCCTGTCTTCATTTTGCTTCAGTCAATACACTTAAGGCACAAGTTATTAAAATGTGTATTACTGACTTGACTTTAGGCTTTGAAACTACAAAGAAGTCTTCTCTTTACACAGCTAGTGGAGATTGCTGAAAATAATAAGGCCCAGGATGGGAACATTTCCATTTCATCCTTTTTAAGAGATTCCTCTGAAAAGAGAAGATAAGCTGTGCCAGAAAATAAAAGTTACCAGGAAGTATCTGCAGAGTGTTCCTGGAGGCAGTTCTCCTCTGGAATCCGAACTGTCAGCTGCACATGGAGCCCGGCTGACTTATGAAGAGCGTGATGCGGGATGGTTTGGTATTCTGCAAAGGCGGTGGCATGTGTTGGGGGCCAAAGCGTGCTGGAGACTTTGGGGTCTGCCAGGCTTTCACTCTCTCCAGATCGCCCCTGCCTCCCAGCAGGAGCTGACCCAGGCTTAGAAAAGGTTAACTAGCACAAACAGCCATCATTTGTGACGAGTGGGAAAGCCCCATGTGTTGCCCCAGCTTCTCATTATGAGGCATGAGGGGTGGGTTTTCTCTGTTATTCAGACGGTTGGCACAGGGTAAATACCCAGCATGCTTCTGCTTTAGGAACTGGAAGGGCTTGTCTCCCAGCAAGTGTTCAGGGGGGATAAAACCCACGCCATCGGAAACCCTCCTATTGGTGAGATGGGGGAGGTGAGGGGTGAAGGAGATAGGGAAAGAAGTTGGGTGCAGAATCACTCTTCAGTGTGTGCTGAATAAATTCATTCACCTAGACCTAATTGGTTCAAATGCTCTATTTTCAGACCCCATCTGCTTACCTCAAGGAAAGTTTGGGGAACAGCTCCGTCCTATTGTGAGCCCATCATTTTGCAAATCTATTCCCGCCAGAGCTCTCATTATAACAGATGTCAGCAGAGGAATCTGAGCTGTCAGGGAACTGCCGACCATGAAAAGGAGGGGCAGAGGCAAGAAGCGATGCAAACAAAACAGTCGCCCCCATGACACACATAAACAGGAATGTTTGTCACAATATTTTCCCACATTGCCCAACAATTCCAGGGGACATATTTCGCAAAGAAAAGGGGGGAAACATCACTGTAAGACTAATGAGGCAGAATCCATCAAGTTCATCTCCTCCAAGTTGAAGGATCTGTAACCTAGTCCTAAAATCGTCTTTCTCTGCAATGAAAATTGATGTATATGTATTCCCCACAGGAGAGTTTCTTGATGACATTAAAAATAATGTGCCAGCTAACTTTTAGGCTGGGCAGCAGTGTAGAGAGCTTAAGCTTCCATTTTTTAATCTTTTTTTCTTTTTAAAACCCATGCCACATCCTGAGTTGTGATCAAAAAGGGTCCTAAAATTGTGCGTGTGGTAAGGAGACCACAGTTTCTTGCTAGCCCTACCCTCCTGTCAGAATATTAGGATAATCCATGAAGCCTGTGTATAGCAGTAGCACAGAGTCAAGGGCTGTTTCCCTTCAGAACAGTTTTTCTAATCTGGGTCTTCTGTTGTCAAAAGAAAGCAAAGTGCATTATGAAGCATTGTGGGATGACAGTTTACATATAACTTAGATTACGATCTTTGTTGGCTTTTTTCTGTTTTTAAGACCAAATGATTAAGGCAGACTCTGGTACGATGGCCTATCTGTAAAGCCTTAACATGTCGCATAAATAAAAATTCCTTGCTATCATGTCCTGCTCTATGCCTCAAAGAAACTCACCTAACTTTTATGCAAGGCAGCCAGGCAAATGTTAATATCTCCATTTTATAGTTGAAGAAACTGAGACACTCAAAGAACAAAAGTTTAAAGCTACATCTTCTGACTCTAACTCCTGGTGCTTCCCCCTATACCCTGTGTATAAAAGCTCCATAATTTTCACACCCATCTGCATGATGGATTCCGTGCAGCCGTGAAAAACCAGGTGAGAAAATAATATGTATTAAAGATGAGAAAATGTTTATAACATACAAAGTAGAAACAATCTAGATACCAAAAGTGTGTATGGTATGATCTCAGTGTGTTTTAGAAATTGACTTATTTATACCCTTTGATTAGAAATATGTACAAAATATTGATTATGGTTGTCCCTGAATGGTGAGCATTTTACTTTCTCTTTTATACCTACTTTGTATTTAAAACATTTTATACAAGAAAATTATAAAATAATATTGTGCCATCTGGAAAAAAACATGTATTTGATTGGCAGTATGTATCACAAATAATGTTCTAAACTAAAGAAAATTTAATGAGAAAGAAAAATAGCTCTATTTTACTTTGTTTAATTCTCAACTTCTGACACAATTATGTAGAATATTTTTGACTCTCAGATCTATGACCTCCATGACAAAATCAAACACTGTCCTGTGCCATTTGCATGATATGCTTATTAAATTACCATTAGTATGTGTGACCTACTAACTGTATGATGAAATATAGAAAAATGAGGATGACCGCCGTAACCATTACAGAAGTGTCAGGCTTGCCAGCCTCCTCTAACAACAGCGGCAGACACAGAGTCAAGTCTTCAAAGAGGTCACATCGAAATGCCCCTGCCCCACAGGCAAGGTGAAGCACGGATCACAGAGACAACGAGGAATTGTGTTTCTACTGGCATGACTGGAACCAATGCCAATCACACAAAAGTTCACCCTACAATTCAGTCCTTGACAGAATGTGATTCCTTTCAGACTCGTTCCACCAACAGCGTGAGCTTCTAAACATTCTCTGGCTGCATTTCATAATACTAACGATATAAATGAACATTTAGCCGAGAGCATTAACTTTTTGCAACAATGGTGGTTATGTCCTCTAACTCAATAATTGCTATACTTACCAAATACTATGGGAATTTGTCATTGCTGAAAACAGCAAATTAGTTTTGGGGAACTTGAATTTTCTTATATTGTCCCTTTCCAGACAGGAATTCATTCTGGCAGTATAAAGTTGAATATTGCTAGTACCCCAGAAGACCTTCCAGCTAATCTGATTCTCTCTGGTTCAGTATCTTCAACAGCTACTGTGGTCTTTCTGGTTGCTCTCATCCATTGTGCTTTTGGTCCTTATGGGTCTCAGCTCAGACACATTCTCTCTCTGGTCCCAATTTTCCACAAAAATGTCCTCTGGATGACCCCCGGCTCTATGTAAACAGTAAAACTGCCATGCCAGGCACGGTCTGGGGAACCAAAGCACACACTGTACTCAAGATAGTTAATGTTCTGAAGCTACTTTTGAAAGCAACATTTTCTCAGATAACGTTTGCAGCACATATTTTATGTTGAAATATATGAAATTGACATTTTTGTCGGTCAAAAATGGTCAAATATCTGCAACTTGACTTTGGTAATTCACACAATATTCACCAAGCTACAAATTTTCAAGCCAGATTACAATCCACTAAAAATGCATAACATAGGTTTATATGCTATTCTCCTTCTTGTTGATAATGATAACCTTTCAACAACAGCACTTCCATGGGCAGAGAAATGCTTTGTGTGGAGTCACCGCCTAAGTTTAAACACTAGCCCAGCACTTACCAGTAGTGCAGTCTTGGACAAGTCTTAATTTCTCTAAGCCTCAGTTTCCTCATCCGCAAAATGGGGATAATATACTACCTGCTTCGTGCGGTCATTGTACAAATTAAATGAAGTATATTAAGTGCTTAGCCCCATGCTTAGGCATACAGTGAGTGCTCAACAAATTAAATTCTTCAATTCAATCAACAAAAATAGATTCAGGACCTATATCTCCAAAAATACTTATCCTCATTGAACTTACGTTCTTGTGGGCATTATTGTCTTATCAAAATTATTGGATGGCTATTTAAAATTGTTTCATAAACCAAAAATACCTGCCAATCACTGCCTAAAGGTAGAGTTAAATTCAAATAAATACCACAGAAATTCTTCTGAGGCTCACATGCTTAAATGCTTTGGAAGAGAAGAAAGGGAAGAAAATGTTGAGATACATCGTAACTACCACTGTTTTCCTATTTCTGCAATTATGCTGCTGACTACATGCCAAGTGAGACTCAAGGGATCCATGACCCATAAAAGAAATCCCCAGTACTGCTTTCTGGGTATGATTCTAGCCTCGGATATAACAAGCTGGGCATGGATCTTCAGTCCCAACCTTGTGTCACAAGTAGAATGAATGAGTTCATTCATTCATTCCACAAATACTTACTTTGCATTTACTATGCCCATGTCACTGTCCTAAAGATACAGCAATGAAAGGAGCCTGTTTTCTTTCCTCAAGAAACTTACCGTATGATTGGAGAAAATGTGAATGAGTAAGCAATTACAGTAACTGGTAATAAGTGGGGTGAGACAATTCTATATGGGCCTCTCACATCTCTGCATGTCTTGCAAGCAGAAGCACTAACTACATTTTTGCTCAGACTATCTTTTCATAAATGTTTGTATAGCCAACAGCCTGGCAAGACAGAAATAGGATTTCCCCTGAGAAGAAAAGGCCAGTCTGTTTACTGTTCAGTATGATAAAGATAATGTCTTTCCCTGGGGTAAGTGTTTGTTTGCAACCCAATAAGAAAGATTCAGGTTCTCTAAGCTCGGGGTTCCTTTCCTATAATACAACCACAACACGTACAAGTATCACCTGGCCCTTATTATCTCAACCTGTGGAGACTGAGCTCAGAAAATCAGGGCAAGAAAGCAGCGATACTTTGGCAACTGTTATTTCTTTGAATAGTAATCCTTCCTCTGTCTCTGACCCAAGAGCCTTGTATCCTCTGCCAGAATATGGGAGACTATGGCAGGCCAACATTTTGGAGTAATCTTCCCAGAAAGTAGGGATCGAGAAGCTAAATCCTGACAGCTTGGTGCAGTTCACATAATAAAGGGGAAGGAAAGTTGCCTCAGATGGAAAGAATAGTTTTATAACAAGACTGGGTATGGTAGGCCCATTCAGGGAACTGTGAGACATTCAAGACTGAAGTATAAAATATAAGCATGGAGAAAGCACAAGAATGAGGCTGCAGAGGTCAGTAGATCATGGGAGCCTTGTGTGTCAGGCTAAGAAGGTTATATGTTATTCTAAGGGCAAGAGAGATTCTTCAAAGGGTTTTAAGTAGGGAGGTAATATATCAGATTTATTCTTCAAAAAAATCAAAAGAGCTATCTCTTGGAGAATGGATTGGAGAGAGGCAAAGCTGGAGGATGAGATGCTATATGAAGCCACAGAAATAATCTAGGCAAGACATGTTGAGGACATGAACTCTGCAAATAGCAGTGGGAATGGAGAGAAGTAGATCTGTGAGATAATAAGAAATTTTTTATTTTTAGATGGGTTCTCACTTTGCTACCCAGGCTGGAGTGCGGTGACACCATCTCAGCTCACTGCAACCTAGACTGCCTGTTCTCAAGTGACCCTCTCACCTTAGGCTCCAGAGTAGCCAGGACCATAGGCATATGTCACCACCTCCAGCAAATTATTTTTTATTATTTGTACAGATGATCTCTTGCTATGTTGCCCAAGCTGGTCTTGAACTCCTGGCTGCAAGCAGTCCTCCTGCCTTGACCTCCCAAAGTGCTAGGATTACAGGAATGATAGTTGGTAGGTTGGTTGGATTGGAGGTGGTTGGTTGGATTGGGAGTGGTTGTGGGGACTGGTTACATGTCAAAGATGAGAGTCAATGATGAGCCTCAGTTTTCTAACTTAAGCCACAAAGTAGATGATGGGACCATTCTGTGAGAGAGGAACACAAGAGTAAGGGTGGTTGGGGTGGTGATTTAGGTCTGCACATCTTGAGTTTGAAATGTCTTTGGCTCTCTAAGTGGTAATGTCAGGTAAAGGGAAAGGTATGGGTGTCGCTATCAGGAAACAGAACTGGGCTGAGGTTTAGGCTTAGGAATATTTAACATACAGATGTCAATTGAAGCAATGGCCATAAATGACAGCAGCCAGGGAAAATATACAGAATGAAAAGATAATAGCGTAGAGGATGGCACTTTGGAGACAACACCTTAAAGATGAACTCAATAAGGAGTAAGAAGTGGGCAAAAAGGATGAGACCATCCCTCCCCCAGCCTTCACGTGTCCAACAGCTGGGGTGAAAGAGAAGGATGCCACAAGCTCTTGGCAAGAAACCAACCCCAACCTCTGTAGCCTGATGACCACCACTGCATTTGAGACAGAAGGACCAATCTCATTGTGTCCTTTCTCCTTTTCTCCCTTTGCTCATGTCACTCTCCAAAAGAAGCCCTTGGTGCCCAGGTAACTCCCCGTCTTTTAAACTTCCATCCCAATAAATGCCACCTCATTTCAGCAAGGCCTTCCCTTACCATCCTTAAAATTCTAGTTTCTCCTATATGTTATACCCCTTTTTATTTTATTTTTTATATAGTGTTTATTACTGTCTAACATGCTGTATTATCTACCTTTTAAATTTGGCGATTGTCTGTCTCTTTCGGCTAGGAAGAAAACCCCATGAGAGCAGGGGGATTTTTTTAAATTGTATTCACTACTCTTTCCCCAGGGCTTAGTATAGTGCCTGACCCAATGCTCATTCTCAATTACAATTTTCTGAATGAATGAATGAATCTGAAGGGTATGGTATTTCATTTTGTTAGAAATAAAACTTGGTATTTTTGATTTATGTTCCCTTTAGTAAAGACAACTTCCAGCTCCAGCACAGAAGAGGAAGAAATAGAATTTTCCAGAAAATCTCAAAGATAGTCTCCGTCAGAAGGATTGATGAGTGGTTCCATTGTCTGCGGTAGTTATTGCAAATCAGGTAGTTTGAGTTCTTAAGATTTATGGAAAAAAAAAAAACCTATTAAACCAAGGGATCCCTACTATCATATTCCTTGAAAGAAAGAGAAAACTGTGGTTTGACTTCCATAGAACTAAAATATATCAGAATCAATCAGTTCAATATTTCTAGAACTGGCTGACACCAAGAAAGTGGTGACTTGCAAGAGTATTACCAACACAAAACTGCGGCCATAATCAAACACAACCATAATCTTTTGGAAATTTCTAAGTCTCTCCTATATAGAAATGCTGAGAAGTGGCTGTAGAGAGGACTGAAAGGGGAGCACTACAACCTTGGAAGCCAAAGCTGTGGAATCCTCAACCTCCTTTAGCCCTTCCTTCTGAAGGACTGACCTCATCCTCCTTGGAAGAACTAAAGCAATTCTTTATAGCCCCAATCTCTAACAAACATATCATAGGGCTGCTAGAAGCAAAAGCAGTAATGGATTAAGCAGACACGAGGTATCCCCCAACTTAGGGTTTGTAAGCCTTCAGAATAGTTGGATAATATAAAGTTGGCGGCTTCAAGAAAAAGATAATGGATTCCCTGTTAATTAAGTATGAGGCAGTTGTATTTGAAAAAGGGAGATTTGTGGCTGTATTTCTATTATGAATTTGTAAAACAAAAATTATACCAGTATACCAGTTTTTACAGACACTAAAGGAAGAAACAACTTTATGAAGAAGAGAGTAGTCACCAATATCAAATGCTGCAGAGAAAAAAGCTTAAGTTAAAGCCTTAGAAGTATTTAGTAGATTAAACCACAAGAGATCACTTATAACCTTTTCCACATTCACAGGGAGATTGTGGGACAGAAGCCAGATGAATATGAGATGAAGAAAAATTGGGAGGTGAGAAAGTGAAAATGGAATGTGCATTCTTTCCAAAAAGAATTCTAGTAAAGCAGAAGAGAGATATCTAAGCTGCTAGCTGGAAAGAAAAATGGAATAAAGAAAGGTTTGCTGAAGAGGTAAAAGGTTTGCGCATGTTAAAATACAGATAGAAGAATGCAGTAGAAAGGAAGAGTGTACCAGATACTGTTTACATTTTATTTTATTGACAAGCAGCATTCATCTCCAATCCTTCTATGTTTTTCTCTGTCTCAGGGGCTGGATGCCTGGAAACTACACCTCTCAGAGTCCCTTAGAAGGTGTTCATTTAGAGTTCACCAGTGAGAGGCACCGGCACAAAATTGAAAGACAGAAGACAAGTAGATGTCATTATTGCCTCTATGGGAACAAAGAAGGGCAAAGGATTGGCATAAAGTTTGTCAGACCTCCAGGCATCTTCCTGTGAATCATCTACTTGGGTAATTCAACTACTGAGATCATTGGTGGCAATTTCCTATGATTTCTGGATATACTGTTTTTCTGAAAGCTAGTAATGGCTTTTCTGGCCTTTGCCCCCCTCCCACACCCAGCCTTTCCAACAGTTTTGTGAGCCTCCAAGTCCCTGTATTGTATCTCTCCTTGCTTGAAATACCTAGAGTGGTTTCTGCTTTCCTGGCCAAATCCTTATGGATCTAAGGAGATTGAGGAAGCAAGAGAGAGCAGGGCATTTTATGGAATGAGGACATTGAGATAATGGAAGGGGATGAGATTCAGAGTTTGAGTGAAGGGGTGGGCCTTAAAGAGGGGGAGGAGTACTTCTTTATCAGAAAAGTGAAGAAGGCAAGCATGAGTACAAATAGAGCAAAATGAAACAGAAGCACAGGACATCCAAAAGTTCTGTTCTCTCTCAGAAGTAAGAATAATGATTGCTAACATTTATGGATCCCCTCATATACATCAAACAGAGGTCTAAGGACTTCAAATGTATTAGTTCATTTAATGTTTACCATGATGTAATAAACATAATTATTATCACCTCCATATTACAAAGGAGGGAGGTAAAGTACAAAGAAATTGAGTGCAGAGCGAGAATTTGAGTTTAGGCAGTCCATCTCTAGCCATGTGTCTGTGCACGTGTGTGTGTGTGCGCGCACGCACGCGCGTGTGTATGTAAAATCAATTGCACAGGCTTGGATTAATATTATGCTTGGTTCTTATTTATTCATTATTTTAACAAGGAAAAACACCTATCAACCATCATCCAATACATGAACTTGAATATTGACAAGCTACATCTACCTGTGTGTTTCCTCAGTTCTGTTCTCATGCCTCTCCCCATCTGAAATAATCATTATACTGAATCTTGTCTTCATCATACCTTTACTTTTTAAAATATAGTCTTATGTCATGTATGTACATCTCTAAAATTATATGTTTAATTATTATTATTATTATTATTATTATTTTTGAGATGGAGTCTCATTCTGTCACCAGGGCTGGAGTGCAGTGATGCAATTTCAGCTCACTGCAACCTCCGCCTCCCAGGTTCAAGCGATTCTCCTGCCTCAGCCTCCCAAGTAGCTGGGATTACAGGTGCCTGCCATGACATCCAGCTAATTTTTTGTATTTTTAGTAGAGACGGGGTTTCACCATGTTGGCCAGGCTGGTCTCAAACTCCTGACCTCGTGATTCACCCGCCTCGGCTTCCCAAAGTGCAGAGATTACAGGCACGAGCCACAGTGCCTGACCTGTATGTTTAATTTTCATTTTAATTTTTCTTAACTTTAATAAAAAGGTGACATGCTAAATGTAATCTTCTGAGACTTAATTTTTTACTTCATACTTTATTGAACATGAGGTCATGAGGTCACTTTTTTGTTTGTTTGTTTGTTTGTTTGTTTGTTTGTTTTTTCTTGAGATGGAATCTCGCTCTGTCACCCAGGCTGCAGTGCAGTGGCGCGATCTTGGCTCACTGCAACCTCTGCCTTCTGGGTTCAAGTGATTCTCCTGCCTCAGCCTCCTGAGGAGCTGGGATTACAGGCACACGCCCCCAGGCTCAGCTAATTTTTGTGTTTTTTGTAGAGACGAGGTTTCACCATGTTGGTCAGGCTGTTCTCGAACTCCTGACCTCATGATTCGCCAGCCTTGGCCTCCCAAAGTGCTGGAATTACAGGCATGAGCCACCGCGCCTGACTGAGATCATGTTTCTTATCTGCACTTTTCAATTCTTCTGTATTATTACTGATACTTTCGTCTACTTGATCTACCAATTACTAAGAAAGGAGTGTTAAAATATCCCTAGTATGATTGTAGATTTGTCATTTGCTCCTTGTGGTTAGTTTTGATTTTGTGCATTTTGAGGGTATGTTGCTAGGCAAATACACCTTTAGAATGTTTATATTTTTCCCACACATTAAGCCTTTTCTTATTGTGCAGTAACTTTCATTATTTCTCATAGTGTTTTTTGCCTTAAAGTCTAAAATTATTAATATTGCAACAGCAGCTTTCTTATGGCCTGCTCTATCATTTCCTATCCATTTATTTCCAATCTTTCTGTATCCTGATGCTTCAAGTTTATCTCTTTTAAACAGCATATGACTGCATTTTGTTAAAACCCTATCTGACAGTCTTTATATTTTAACTGGAACATTTACCACTTAATTTTCTGCAATGACAGCTATATTTGGGTTTTCTTCTATCAGTTTATTTTGTACTCTGTATTTGTCTCACATTTTGTGTTTAGTTTTTCCTTCTTTCTTGCCTTCCTCTGAATTGAATGAACTTTTTTGTTTTTCTTGGTTTTTTTTTTTTTTTTAGATGAAGTCCTGCTCTATTGCCCAGGCTAGAGTGCAGTGGAATGATCTTGGCTCACTGCAACCTCCACCTCCCAGTTCAAGCAATTCTCCTATCTCAGCCTCCCGAGTAGCTGGGATTATAGGTGCACGCTGCCATGCCTGGCTAATTTTTTGTATTTTAGTAGAGACAGGGTTTCACCCTGTTGCCCAGGCTGGTCTCAAACTCCTGAGCTCAGGCAACTCACCTGCCTCAGCCTCCCAAAGTGCTAGGACCACAAGCGTGAGCCACCGCACCTGGCTAATTTTTTTTCTTTATTCTCCTTTCTCTTCTACTGATTTAGAAGTTACAATCACTATTTCTATTATTTTAAAGATTTCCATATAAATTACAGAATTCCCAACCCAAATGTCCATCTGTGACAGACTGGATTAAGAAAATGTGGCACATATACACATGGAATATTATGCAGCCATAAAAAAGGATGAGTTTGCGTCCTTTGTAGGGACATGGATGCAGCTGGAAACCATCATTCTTAGCAAACTATCACAAGAACAGAAAACCAAACACCGCATGTTCTCACTCATAGGTGGGAACTGAACAATGACATCACTTGGACTCGGGAAGGGGAACATCACACATCGGGGCCTATCATGGGGAGGGGAGGGGAGGGATTGCATTGGGAGTTATACCTGATATAAATGACGAGTTGATGGGTGCTGACGAGTTGATGGGTGCAGCACACCAACATGGCACAAGTATACATATGTAACAAACCTGCACGTTATGCACATGTACCCTAGAACTTAAAGTATAATAAAAAATAAAATAAAATAAAATAAATAAAACCCCCAAAAAATAAAAAATAAAAATAAATTACAGAATTCCCATTTAAGTTGTCATCATCTCAAATTAATCACATGTAGTTATGCTCCCCATAATGACATTTTAGTCAATGGTAGGATGCATATATGAAAGTGGTCCCATAAGGTTTCAATGGAACTGAAAATGTCCTGTCATGTAGTGATGTCATAGCCATCCTAATGTCATAGTGCAACTCATTATTCATGAATTTGTAATGATGCTGATGTAAAGACACCTACTGTGCTGCCAATTGTATAAAAGCATAGCACATACAATTATATAGAGTACATAATACTTGGTTATGTTAATAAATGACTTTTCCTGGTTTATTTGCTATGCTATGTTTGTGTCATTATTTTAAAGTGTACTCTTGTATTTACAAAGAAAAGTTTACTGTGAAACAGTATGCTTGCAGAAGCCTCGTACATCTCATGTTTACCATGTCTCTTGATTGCATTACTTTATATTGTGCTTGATTTAATCTTATGTTTTTTTTTTTTCATTATGGCCCCTAATTGTACAAAAGCCATGGTTTATGTTACCGGTAAGAGACCACATCAAGTTATTGACTTCAAAACAAAATTTAAAGTGATGAAGAACTATGAAGGTGGAAAATCAGTGATGATTACTGCTCACCAGTCAGGCATGGCCCATTCCACCACAGCTCCCCAGTCAGGCATGGCCCATTCCACCACAGCTCACCAGTCAGGCGTGGCCCATTCCACCTCAGCTCACCAGTCAGGCATGGCCCATTCCACCTCAGCTCACCAGTCAGGCGTGGCCCATTCCACACAGCTCACCAGTCAGGCGTGGCCCATTCCACCACAGCTCACCAGTCAGGCATGTCCCATTCCATCACAGCTCACCAGTCAGGCATGGCCCATTTCACTGCAGCTATAATCTTGAAGAACATGAACAAAGTCACAGAAGCTGTTAAAGGATCTGCTTCATTGAAGACAATGAGACTAACAAAAATTTGAGACAGGCGTACATCAGATATGGAGAAACTTCTAATGACTTGGATTGAGGAGCAGATACAGAAGCATATTCCTGTCAGCACCATGACAATAGCAGNCCACCACAGCTCACCAGTCAGGCGTGGCCCATTCCACCACAGCTCACCAGTCAGGCATGTCCCATTCCATCACAGCTCACCAGTCAGGCATGGCCCATTTCACTGCAGCTATAATCTTGAAGAACATGAACAAAGTCACAGAAGCTGTTAAAGGATCTGCTTCATTGAAGACAATGAGACTAACAAAATTTGAGACAGGCGTACATCAGATATGGAGAAACTTCTAATGACTTGGATTGAGGAGCAGATACAGAAGCATATTCCTGTCAGCACCATGACAATAGCAGTCAAAGAAAAAGTTGTCTTGGGATGTTGAAAAAACAGGCTGGACCTGACTATAGTGTTGCATTTACTACTAGCTCTAGGTGGTTTAAACTTTTCAAGAATCATTATTCATTATATAGTATGAACATGAGTGCTGCGTCTGTGAGTGTTGATGTGAAGGCAGTTGAAGAATTCTTGGAAATTCTAAATAAGCTGAATGTGGAGCAAAATTACTTGCCATAGCAAGTCTCCAGTACAAATGAAACCTCTGCATTCTGAAAACAGATGTCTAGAAGGACTTTATCCATAAAGAGTCCATATCGATACAGGTTTCAAGGCTTTTAAAGACAGAAGTCTTTCTTGGGAGCAATGCTGCAGGTTACAGACTGAAACCATTTGTGATCTGGCACAATGGAAACTCCAGGGCCTTCAAGCATATCAATAAGTGCACATGACCAGCGTAGTACAGGAACAATAAGAAGTCATAGATAATCTAGCTCCCCTTCCAAGAAGCCCTCCTGAATTGCTATACCAGAGAGATGGAGAAGTATTGTTTGGAGAATTACATGCCCTCTAAGATTTTGCTTATTGTTGATGATGCTCCTGCACATCCTCCTTTTATTGGTGATCTTCATCAAAGCAGTGTTTCTCCCTCCAAATACCACCTCTTTGATTCAACCAATGTATCAAGGAGTTATAGCCACTTCTAAGGTCTACCTCCTGAGGAGGACCTTTGCCTGCACTATTGCTGCAGCTGAGAAAGACACTGAGAAGACGCGGATGCAACTCTGGAAGAATTACAACATCTACTACCAGAACCTTGCATCAAGAACCTTGCTTGGGCTTGGGGTGATGTCACCAAGGAATGTATGAATGGTATCTGGAAGAAGACACTCAAGAGGTTTGCCCACGATTAAAAAGGATTTGCCAAGGATGAGGAGGTTGTAAAAACAACCAGGCTGTGGTTGAGATGACAAAGAACTTTAACCCAGATGTGAATAGGATGACATTGAGGAGTTCCTATGGGTGGCTCCTAAGGAATTGACTGACGAGGAGTTGTTGGAACTGGAACAGGAGTGCATAGCTGGAGAAGAGGTCAGAGAAAAAGATGCAGTTCTCAGAATGTATTCCCACCATTAAGCAACTCATGACTATTTATTCTCTTCTTATACAATGCAAAAGTCTTAGGCAAGGTAGGCATGGTGATCCACACTCGTAATCCCAGCACTCTGGGAAGACAAGGCAGGAGGATTGCTTGAGCCCAGGAGTTTGAGACCAGCCTGGGTAACACAGGGAGGCCCCCATCTCTACAAAAATCTTTAATAAAATTAGCCAGACATGGTGGTGCATGCCTGTGGTCCCAGCTACTTGGAAGGGTGAGGTGAAAGGATCACTTGAGCCCAGGAGTTTGAGGCTGCAGTGAGCCATGATCACACCACTGCACTC
Source organism: Rhinopithecus bieti (assembly GCF_001698545.2). NCBI lineage: Eukaryota > Metazoa > Chordata > Mammalia > Primates > Cercopithecidae > Rhinopithecus > Rhinopithecus bieti. The sequence continues at coordinate 1,749,649 of NW_016811065.1, forward strand.
CAGCATGGGTAACAAAATCAGAGCCTGTCTCAAAAAAAAAAAAGCTTAAAACACTTTAATCCAATCACCCGCTTCCCGATGCCCCTGCTATTGTTGTGTGATGTATTTAATTCTGTCTTAGCTTATCACCATAAATGTTTTATACAATTTATGCTTGTTTTAGATTTACATGTATATTTACAACGTTCTTACTAATCAGTCCATCTTTCATCTAAGAACCTTCCATCTGGGAACATCTTAATTATGCCTCAATTACATGCTTTTAGAATTTTTTTTTTTTTTTTTTTTTTTTTTTTTTTTTTTTTTTTTTTTTTTTTTTTTTTTTTTGAGACAGAGTCTTGCTCTGTTGCCCAGGCTGGAGTGCAGTGGCGTAATTTCAGCTCACTGCAAGCTCCGCCTCCCAGGTTCACACCATTCTCACACCTCAGTCTCCCAAGTAGCTGGAACTACAGGCACCCGCCACCATGCCTGGCTAATTTTGTTTTTGTATTTTTTTTAGTAGAGACAGGGTTTCACTGTGTTAGCCAGGATGGTCTCAATCTCCTGATCTTGTGATCCACCCACCTCAGCCTCCCAAACTGCTGGGATTACAGGTGTGAGCCACCATGCCCAGCCTAGAGTTTTAATAAGAGTCTGTTGGTAGCAAAACTCCTCTGTTTTTATTATTCCTAAACATGTCTTTATTTTCCTTAAACTATTAAAAGATTTTTTGCCAGGTAATTCTAAGTTGATAGTTACTTTCTCCGTACATTCACAAACTTCCACTGTCCTCTGACTTTCATCATTGCTGCTCAGAAGTCAGTTCTGTTACAATTGCCATTCTTTTGTAGATAAATGGTCTATTTTTATCTGGCTGCTTTTAAGACACTCTCTTTCTTCAGGCATTCCAGAATTTGACTATGATGTTTCCAGGTGTTGTATTTGTTTTCACCCTGATTGGGATGGACTGGATCCCTAAATATGAAGCCTGATGCTTTTCATCAGTCCTGGAAAATACTTAGCCATTATTTCCTCAAACATTCCCTCTCCCTCATATCTCACTTCTCTTCTTCTACAATACCAAATATTAAACCATCTCAGTCTATCTTATGTGTCTCCTAACCTTTCTTAAGTATTTTTATTGCTTTATCTCTTTGTGCTTCATTCTGAATACTTTCTTCAGACCTATTTTTCTTTTTTTTTTTTTGAGACGGAGTCTCGCTCTGTCGCCCGGGCTGGAGTGCAGTGGCCGGATCTCAGCTCACTGCAAGCTCCACCTCCCGGATTCACGCCATTCTCCTGCCTCAGCCTCCCGAGTAGCTGGGACTACAGGCGCCCGCCACCTCGCCCGGCTAGTTTTTTGTATTTTTTAGTAGAGATGGGGTTTCACCATGTTAGCCAGGATGGTCTCGATCTCCTGACCTTGTGATCCGCCCGTCTCGGCCTCCCAAAGTGCTGGGATTACAGGCTTGAGCCACCGCGCCCGGCCCCCAGACCTATTTTTCAATTCATTGATTCTCTTTTCACTATGTATAATCCACTATTAAGTCCATCCATTGATTTTTTTCCCCACTTTATCTAGTACCAACTTTCAAGGCAGGCAGTTTTTCTTTCTGCTCCCTGCTAGGAGGGGTGGGCAGCTTTATTTTTAGTTTACCTCAACACACTCAGCCTGTGCAGGACTTTCGGTTCCCAGTGTTACCTGAGGTCTCTCCTTACACTTCCCACTTTGAATGGAATCCAGTTTTTTTCCCCAATTTCTCCAGTCCCTAAGAGACCATGAAAATAAAAACTCAACTTAGCTGGTGCTTCAGCAAGTAGCCTCAAATTGAAAGTGTCGTTAGTAATTTGGTTACCTCTTTGGATTTTTTTCCTTCCTACCAGCTCATTAGCACATCTTAGGATTTTTTAAATTCTGAATTTGAGGATTTCACTGGCAGGTAATTCAGGATATCTTATCTACCATTCTTTCAGAAATAGAAAACAAGTTTGTTTTAAATTGGGAATAAGAGTAAATACCAACTCTAGCACACATTCCAGGTTTTTTATGAGCAATTGAAGCAGATGTTGGGTATACATGATGTATAAAAGCAAGTTGCAAATAAATGTATATAATATAACCAATTTTTGTAAATGTAAATATAAAAAACATTTAAATATAATTGTATATGTAGAAGAGCACAAAGATGTGACGTGTTGCATATGCAACTATTTATTTGCTCACTTCAGAATATCTAAGAAAGGCAAGATAGATGGTGGGAGAAAATAAGGGGAAAAAACTATTTAAGAGGGAAAATATACAACTTAATAAAATGTGCAATAAAATATTCTTCCAAATTTGTAAGCGTTAATAAGTGTATGGCAAAGACTAAAATGTAACAGAACAAATGCATTGATGGTTTAGGTGTTACCCTGCTCAGCAATAAAGAAATTGGCCCAATGATCCTCCACTGGTCCCTTAAATTGCCACTCAGGTAGCTCTGGATGATAATGTACCCATAGCACTCTCTTCTGTTTCCCAGACTCAGTCCTGAACCACTTCTGCTGCATCATTCTATATTCCACATTCAGACCACTCACAGTACCCACCTTGGACGGCTCATGACCCTGGAATTATTTCCTCCCTGTATGACCTGGCCTTGAGTCTTAATCCCAAAGCTCAATTTAATGAACTTCACTATGGCTCAGACTCTCCATCTGTACAGGATGCCTCTAGTTTATGAATAGAGACAACTAATATTTGTTGAGCACTTTCTATATTTCAGACATTAAGTGGGTGGTTGTTGTGCATTATTTTGCCTTCATGATAACCCTGGGAGAAGTTCAAACACTTAGAGAAAGTATCCTAGGGAGATCTGATTAGTGAGGGAAGTCAGGGAAGTCGCCTTGAGGAGGTGGGGATGACGCCAAGCACTGAAGAATGGGTAGGAGTTAAACTGGTGACCATATAGCCATGGAATTGAATCTCAGAAACTCGGCATGTAAAGATTCAGTACTAACTTCTTTAAGTGGCAAAGTAAATTATATAGATATTTTGTAAATGAGGTTACAGAGTTGTCCTTATGGAAGAACTAACATTGTCTCATTGAACTCGAGTGTCTGGACAAATGGTCCTGTCGGTGTTCCCTCTGAAAGGATCCAGGTCCCATCTTCCCTAAGGGGATGATAGGATCAATTCTGTTTTTTAATTATCACTCCTTTTGTAGTTGCTTTTATGTTGTGTGTAATTTTGTTGCTTGGATGACAGCTTGAGCAAAATAAACACTTAGCCAAAAGAATATTTCCTGGAAATCTTAAAAGGTACAGAAAAATGGGGAAAAATAGAACTTCAGTCACCTGATGGTGAGGAGTTACAAAAAGGGTCAGGTGTTTTGATGAAAGACATTATAGAAAAAAAAATGAAAGATGTTGAAGCTTGAAGATACTAAAACTTAATACTTTATCATCTAGATTTTCCAACTGAATGACAGGAGTTAGGACATGCTCTCCCAAAATATGGCACCTTGGCATATAAAATGTTTTAAGCTGAAGGAATTTGAGAAAGGGCAGGTGAAGGAATGATTTTCTGACCTTCCCCTAATGTAGGCTATAAAACCCTCACATGAGAAGTACCCTCCTTATACCTAGAGAAAAGGAACATCTTTGTCTCCAAAGACACAGGGACACAGAGATGATGAACAAACCTTGCGAAGTTTCCTCCAGTCTATTACCCTTAGCTTGTATCTTTATCCAATCACATTCTTCTGTGACTCTCCAGACTTCATCAAACCTGGCATAAAAAACACTCAGACTTAACCACTTCTTTGGGTCTTCATTTCCTTATGAAGGATCCAGTGTCATACAAAACTTATATTAAATAAATGTATGTATATATGCTTTTCTTTTGTTAATCTGTCTTTTGTTACAGGATCCCCAGTCAAAAATTCAGTAGGGTCAAAGGAAACAATATGTTTCCTTCCCATGTCTAATGAGGTAGTCACTGGGTACATAATGGCTATTTACATTTAAACTAAATAAAGATTAAATTTCTCAGTCTCACTAGCCATATTTCAAGGACTCAGCAGACATTTGTGGCTAGCAGCTAATGCATTGAACAGCTCAGATACAGAACATTTCCATTATTGTAGAAAGTTCTATTGGACCAAGTTAAGAACTATACTCAGAAAAGCCCTCAGTAGTGTCCTACTATACCTATACAAATACAATCTTCAATGAAGGTTGTGGTTGCCTAAATTTCAATGTCTTACATGGAAATTCCATCCAACTCATTAAACATTTTATTAATCTACCTTCTGTGTGCCAGGCATTGAACCAACCACTGAGGGAATAGAAAAACAAATTAGACATGGTTACTGCCTTCAAGAAGTTTATAACCTAGACGGGGGAAACATATGTGATCTGCTTCAGGGGCTGAAAGAATGCAGGAGGCTTTTCCTTAAGCACAAAGTTCTTCCAAGGCAGGAATTGTAAAAGGTACCACATTCCAAACTCTCCAATTTCAGTGTGGAACTGAAGGTTTCCAGAATTCTGGAGACAATGAAATAAGATTTGCACACTGTGACAACACAGGTCTCTAATAGAGAATCCAAGACTGGGATTTTTTTAAAGCTCTCTCCCCATCCCACCTTGAGTATACAATGGAGCGTGCTGGTGTGGTGTCATGTGGTGCAACATGGCTCAGTGTTGTGTGAAACTAAGGTAACAGGCTTCTCGTGGCACATTTCTTCATTTGTAAAATGAGCAAGTTGGACAGCAAGATAATCCACCACATTGCAAGAAAAATCTTGTTCAAACAGCTTATATGTATTTTTACTTGAAAGTATGATGAAAAAAAATAAGGTTTTACTAATCTGAATTGACACTGGGCTCTGGCCTGGGGGCTGCGTCAGGGGCCTGTGGTCACATCAGGTAAGTGAGGAATCCTGAGTGAGGAGCAAGAGCTCCCCAGCGTGGAGCTGCCGCAGCCCTTTGCTTAAACAGCCCTTTGCTATCTAATTAACATAATGTTAATCAGTTCTTCCAAAATGGACAAGTGTTTAAAAAAGAATTCTGCCAAAGAAAATGTAGACTGAGGATAATGCAAATAAGGCAGGTACAGGTTAAACTACATGAAACTGTCAATATTTGCTCAGTTTTTATATCTAACAGATAGCAACTGAATATAATTCAAACTATATTAAATGTCACTCCTCCAAGTACTAATCAGCCACAATTAAGATAAAAACAACGACCATCTAATGAAACTTGACATAAATAGAGCTCAAAAGGTAAAATTATGAAAAGACCATTTGAAATAAGGACATACATCCACTCTCTTTCATTATTAACTATGAACAGAATAAGTAAATATTCTGCCTTAAGATAGTAGCTATTGATAGAATGAAGACATCATATGTGAATTGCTTACTTCATCTTTGCATCAACTTTTAATATTTAGATTTGGGGCATATTTTATAATGAACATAACATATGAGCCTAACAGTCCTGATTAAGGTATACAAAGATGTGTGGAAATGACCATCTCAAACCACACGTCCTCGGTGTAATTTTGATGGGGATAGCTTATGTTCTACTGCCACCTCGTGGTGGGCGTTCTGTGAACATGCCTCTTGGAACAGTATGGAGAACTAGCTTCGACTTCTGAGGATCCAAAAGCCCAAGAAAAAAAATCTGAGTTCTCATGACAAAATCACTTCCTGCCACAACACCTGGAAAATGTCATGACCCGAACTAGTCTCACTTCAGGTAACCTCACCTCTATGGACCTGTCAATTCATCCATAAACTTGATTTTCCAACTCTTGCTGAACTTCAAAATCACCTCCAATTCTAAAATATCTATGATATTAAGTGTCACTGTTCAGACTTTATGAGCTTCCAACCCTTTATGTGTCTCCATTTTTTATTCTATGAAGACCTATAAGGTCTCACAGAGTTAGTTCTTCTTTCTCTATTTCTATCACATCGTGTATACATCTTTTACAGTACTTATTAGGTTGGGTTGTTTTGGTTTGTTATTTTTTTCCTCAACTTTTTATTTTTAAACAATTGTAGATTCATTAGAAGTTTTATTTTAAAATGTGCAGGGAAGTCGCAGGCATGTCTCAGACTTCTGCAATGGTAGCAGCTCACATCACTACAGTACATGATCAAAACCAGGAAACTGACGTGAATGCAACCCACAGAGTTTGTTCAGATTTCACCAGCTTTACAGGCACTAGTTTGTGTGTATGTGTGCAGATCACTTTCACGTGTCTGTCATTCTAGAGTCCATTGTTTCCAGTACGGTGCCTGACAGATAGATGACTTTCCTCATATGTTGCTCAAGAAAGGCAGAGAGGAAGAAAGGAAGAGAGGATGAAGGGAGGGGGTAGGGAAGAAGAAATTTGTCAGTTAAAACCTATCAAACAATTGATAAGCTAAAAGTGGTGTTTTTAAAAAGGTAGTGCTTAAGTGGATTTTCTGAACATGGTAGATCAATGTTAAAACCCAGCTTTTCACTCACAATGGCAGTCATTTTTTTTAAATTACTATCCAATAGATCATTTGATATACCAATCTTCAAGACATCTATACAAATGACATTCATACAAATTACAAGACTCTTGGAGTTGTCAGCCGCTGTTCGTTCAGATGGCTGATGAGGCCCTAACAAGCACTTTTGCCTACTCCTTTCTTTGTTTTAAAGCTATTTCTCATGTGCTGCTGGCAGCCTGTTTTACTGTAGGCTGCAACCACACTCTCTGAGTCTCGGGTTTTCTGTCTCAAAAATGGTAAAGTTCCCTGTCAGAAATTATATTCTAGTAATTCTATGGCTCTAAGATATCAGAGTTTTCTTTTTGAAACTACTCCTTTTATTATATATAAATATAATAAATATTTGCTAGTAACAAACATAACAAAAAGTATAAAAAAGAAGTTTCAAATCACCTATAATCTCATCCATTAATAATACAATATTAATATTTTAAAGAATTTCCTTTTATTTCGGTTGTGCCTACATCTCTTCATCTACTTTCAAATAAACACACAAAAAGAATATATTCACTTAATTCAGAATAAAACTATACTCAAAGTCATGGGGCCCTAAGTTTTGAGTGGTAACTTTTTCTGTTAAAACTATCTCAAAGCTCATGAAATACTCTTTCAATATTTGTAGAGTATTCCATCATCCTAACATACTGTTCGTATATTTCGTCATTTCCATATTTTTAACATTTACCCTTCTCTTTTTTGCTATTAGGACTAAACTTGAAATAAACATGTTTGCATAATTAACAGTTGGGTCAAATTTTCTTCATTTCATTGAGATTCTTGATTCAAGCCTCTGCTGATGAATTGGATTCCAAAAAGGTAGTTACAATTTACATTTATGCCAAGTGCAAGCACATACATTTATTACATCTTTGCTAAAATCATAATTATCTTTAAAACTTTGCCCAAAATTTTATAGTTGAAAAATTGTCTCATTATTATTTCTATTTATTTGATAGCTAATAAAGTTAGCCTTTTGTATGTTTTTCAGAAAACATCATATGTATCAAATAACATGGTACTATATTTGTAAATTATATGTATGTTGCCTCATATTTCTATTAGGATGTTGTTGCTTTCTTATTAATGTCTTATTAATTTACATATTATGGCTATTAGCCCTTGTTATATCTGTTGCAAGCAATGTTGTTTCAATTTTTGCCCTTAATTATATTTACAATGAGAACTACCTACCATTTTCTTTCACTTTTTTTATTCTTAGAAATCCACTGTCTAGAATCAGTTACATATTTATGTACAATTTGTTCTATCACTTATAATGTTGTTTTTATATTTAAAATAGAATACTTCAGAACTTATTTTTATTACGGTATGATGTTAGCTGTTATAGCTTCACTTTTTCCTGAATAACTTCTCTTCTAAGTATTCAGAAATCAATCCCTTGCTTGTTTCTCCACTTTTCTTTCTTTCTTGATCATAAGTGAAGAATCTATTTCAGGAATTGTTGATTCTGATTTCAATACCATATATCTTAGTTGTCATGGCTCTATAATATATTTTAGTATCTAGGCAGGCAAGTGTCTATTACTCTTCTTTTTCAACATTTTCTATAGATATATATAACTGTTTTTTTTTTAGACATAGTTAAAAGAATAAGAATATGGTTGGGCATGGTGGCTCACATCTGTAATCCTAATGCTTTGGAAGGCTGAGACAGTAGAACTGCTTGGGGCTAGGAGTTCGAGGCTGCAGTGAGCCATAATCATGCCACAGCACTCCAGACTGAGTGATAGAGCAAGACCCTGTCTCTCAAAAAATAATAAAGGTCGGGCTTGGTGACTCATGCCTGTAATCCCAGCACTTTGGGAGGCCAAGACAGATGGATCACTTGAGGTCAGGAGTTCAAGACCAGCCTGGCCAACATAGCGAAACCCCATCTCTACTAAAAACACAAAAATTAGCCAGATGTGGTGACATGCACCTGTAGTCCCAGCTACTTGGGAGGCTGAGGCAGGAGAATCGCTTGAACCCAGGAGGTGAAGGTTGCAGTGAGCCAAGATCTGGCTACTACACTCCAGCCTGGGTGACAGAGCAACACTCTGTCTCAACATAATAACAATAATAATAATAATAAAATAATAAGATGACAAGAAGTAGAAGAGAAAAAGAAAAGAAGTAGAAGGAGGAGGAGGAGGAGAATCACCTTAGTCTAGTTAGGGTGATGATTCCTTCAAGTGAGATTTATATAGACTTTTTTATCCAGGCATCATGAAATTGAGCCCTGGCTCATTTATTTGCAAGAAATGCTCCTGTGATATGCTGACCTCTTTTTTTTTTTTAACTTAAACTGTTTATTGTGATCGCTTATGGAATGAACCTTGACCTTGAGGTTTGCTTGTTTGCATTTTGTTATGAGAAATTGCATTTACTCACTCTGTGTTTGTTATAAGAACTTACACTTGTCAGGTGACATGCTGTAGGAAATTAGATTTGCTCATTTAAATTGTAGTGTGAACACTGGTGATATGAAGACTGACTCACTATCTGTAACCTCTCCAGCTTTGCTCTGTAACCTCACTCTGATATAAGTGGCTTTATTTCCCATTTTAGTCAGGGAGCATTGAAACTCTTTATCTTGAGTTTTCCCTTTAAGACTGTCTGAGAATAAACTTGGTATGCTATCAGATCTACTTATAAAAAATCACAAAAAGGAATTTTCATCAATACTGACTTTAGGAAGCCATAATTGACAGGAACAAAAGACAAATAATTAATTCCTGTAAAATTTGATTGGTGTCACAAGAGAAGTGAGTACTTGCTACAAGCGAATGGTGAAAAGGAGATATCTCTATGGAGATCAAATGAAATTTGGGACATCCTCACCCTAGAGACAATGCTTGAGGTAGAAATACTGGGCATTTGGTACAAATACTGGGTCCATTTACAGACTCACAAATGTTGCTGGTGAGCACATGGGTCTAATCCAGAGTTTCTCAACCTTGGCCCTATTGATTTTGGGGCTGTTATTAGTCCATTTTCACACTGCTATGAACATATACCCAAGACTAGGTAATTTATAAAGAAAAGAGGTTTCACTGAATCACAGTTCTGCATGGCTGGGGAGGCCTCAGGAAACTTACACTCATGGCAGAAGGGGAAGAGGCGTTTCTTATGTGGCAACAGGCAAGAGAGAACAAGCAAGAGCAGGGAAAACTGCCTTATAAAATCATCAGATCTTGTGAGAACTCATTCACTATCATGAGAATAGCATTGAGGAAACCGCCCCCATGATCCAATCCCTTCCCACCAGGTGTCTCCCTTAACACCTGGGGATTATAATTCAAGATGAGATTTGGGTGGGAACACAAAGCCTGACCATATCAGGAGTTGAGTAATTCTTTGTTGCAGGGACTGTCCTGTCCACTGTGTTGAGCAGCATCTGTAGCCACTGTAGAGTGTTGAGCAGCATCCACTAGATGCCGGTAGCATTCCTCCTCTCAGTTTGAAAACCAAAAGTCTCCAGACATTTTTATCCCCTGAGGAGCAAAAATCACCCCTGGTTGACAGTCACTGGTCGAATCCTACCTTTTCTCTTTCTAACAGCAAAAATGAAGGTTTGGAGAAGTACTAACATAAGAAGGCATAGGACTCTCAGGCTCACTTAGTTTTCCGTCCTCCTCTGGAGATGGTCCTAATAGTACTGCAGCCCTTAAAACAAGGAAACAGCTTCTCCGAGCCACACAGTCTACAAGGAAGCATTCCAATTTCCAGAAAAGATTTTTCCCATCCTCCTCCTGAAAGGTTCAAAGAGACCATCAAATCTCAACCTTCTTCTTCTTCATCAAATCTCAACCTTCTTCATCATTGTCAAGCATATTTTATTCATAAAAATGTTTATGAATAAAATTTTATGTCCACAGGAGAAAAACAATTTCATTAGTGTTATTTATAAGACCATAGTATTTTAGCATCCAAAGTTTGTTGGAAATTGTTTGAGTCAGTTTCCTAAATCTCCCTGGTGCTTGGCACATGTGCAGCATCCCAGTCCCCACCCCAGCCCCACCTGCTCACTGTGTTCAGAAGTAGAGCCTGGGAATCTGTTTTTAGTAAGTGCCCAGATGGTTCCTATGATCACTGAAGTTTGGACAATGCTGACCTTCATTTTACCAGAGGAGACAGAGGAGTTCTAGGGAAGTCACTTTCCCAAGATCCTCCAGGTGGAAAGGGACAGACCCAGGACTCAGTCCAAGTATCCCAACACCTTATCCACTGCTCTTTACTTTGCACCAGTTTGAGGAAGGAGGAAACCAGCAAATCCCTCAGGAGGAAGTCTCAGGAACAGACTAGCCCAGGTGGGGTGGCAGGAGGGCTGAGAAGCGGGTTAAAGCAAGTCACCTATTTTTATATAGGTCATGGATCAGCCAACCTTCCTATAAAGAGCCAGAGAGGAAAGTTTTGACTTTGCAGGCCATGTGATCTCTCCTAAAGACTCAGTTCTGTGGATAGAACTCCAAAGCAGCTATAGACAATCCATAAACAAACGGGCATGGTGGGTTCCAAAAAACTATGTTAACAAAATCAGGGCACTATGCTTTTCCTACCCCAGAAATAAATGACATTTGGCCAATATAAACATAAGAGTAGCGTGGAAAGGAAAAGGGAAAAACTGAAAACCAGGTGGTGGGGAGAAAGAGGATGATGTCCGGCTTGTAGCCCAAGAGTTCAAAATAAAGGTTTGTGCTAGTCAACTAAAAGCATCTAGGCGCAGCTTAAACATGCTAAAGACCAATAATTATGCAACCTAATAAACTGCTCTCCCAGTTTGAGTTCTCCAGAAGCCAACCCCTGAGACCAGGGTTTAAGGGCAAATAGTCCATTTGGGAGTGCATTAGTCTGTTTTCACACTGCCACAAAGAACTATCTGAGACTGGGTAATTTATTTTAAAAAAAAAAAAAAAAGAGGTTTAATCAGCTTATGGTTCTGTGGGCTGTACAGGCTTCTGCTTCTGAGGAGACCCCAGAAAACTTAAAATTATGGCAAAAGGTGAAGGAGAAACAGGCACATTTTCACATGTCCAGCAAGAAAGAGAGAGAGAGAGAAGAGAAAGGTGCTACACGCTTTCAAACAACCAGATCTCCTGAGAACTCTATCGCAAGACAGTACTAGGGGGATGCTACTAAATCGTTAGAAACCATCCCAATGATCCAATCACCTCCCAGCAGGCCCCATCTCCAACACAGGGAATTACAATTTGACACGAGATGTGGGTGGGGACACAGAGCCAAACCATATCAGAGAGGTAATGTGAAATATCCTTAGGGGATCTAGGAAGTGAGGCTGGGAAAGGCAGGTAGGCAAAACAGGGTGTTTTTCAAGCCCCCTGCCATGGTAGGCTTCACCCTGCAGGGAATCTCTGGAAAATAGCAGGGTAGAGCTTCTCAAATTTGCATGGGCATCAGAATCACCTGGGCAGCTTGTTAAAGCACAGGTTTCTGGGTCCCACCCTCAGAGATCCTGACTCAGTAGGTGTATTAGTCTGTTTTCATGTTGCTAATAAAGACATACCCGAGACTGGGGGGATAAAAGAGGTTTAATGAACTTACCTACAGTTTCATGTGGCTGGGGAGGCCTCACAATCATGGTGGAAGGCAAGGAGGAGAAAGTCACGTCCTAACATGAGTGGCAGCAGGCAAAGAGAGGGAGCTTGTACAGGGGAACTCCTCTTTATAAAACCATCAGATCTCGTGAGACTTATTCACTATCACGAGAACAGCACGGGAAAGACCTGCCCCCATGATTCAATTACCTCCCACTGGGTCTCCTACAACATGTGGAAATTCAAGATGAGATTTGGGTGGGGACACAGTCAAACTATATCAGTAAGTCTGTAGTGAAGCCCAGGAATTGACATTTTCACCAAGCCCCCACAGCCTGCCAATGCTGCTGGTCCAAGGACCACACGTTGAGTAGCTCTGATACAAAGCAGACTAGCAGTATGGGCATCCCCTGAGATGTCGTTAGAAATATCAAAGCTCAGGTCCCACCCTAGACCTACCAAATCAGAATTTTGGACAAAACCCCAAGTGTCTGTATGCACATGGAGGCTTAAGAAGCCCTGGTGTAGAACATGCCTTTCAGAATTATATCACCAGAGAGCAAAGGTGTTCATACATCAACTCTCGCCAGTCATTGGTTGAGTAACTACTAGGGGAGTGTGGTTAATCCCCTCTCCTGGACTGCTAGAGGGCGGAGCATGATGGCCGAATAGGAACAGCTCCAGTCTCCAACTCCCAGCGCGAGCGACACAGAAGACCGGTGATTTCTGCATTTTCAACTGAGGTACTGGGGTCATCTCACTAGGGAGTGCCGGAAAATTGGTGCTGGTCAGCTGCTGCAGCCTGACCAGCGAGAGCTGAAGCAGGGCGAGGCATCGCCTCACCTGGAAAGCACAAGGGGAAGGGAACCCCTTTTCCTAGCCAGGGGAACTGAGACACACAA
>NW_016811066.1:0-495 GCF_001698545.2 Rhinopithecus bieti
ACTACAGGTGCATGCCACCATGCCCAGCTAATTTTTTGTAGTTTTAGTAGAGATGGGGTTTCACTGTGTTAGCTAGGATGGTCTTGATCTCCTGACCTCGTGATCCACCCACCTTAGCCTTTCAAAGTGTTGAGATTACAGGCCTGAGCCACTGCACCCAGCCTCCCTAACAGCTCTGGAAAGGAGCTAAGGAAGAGGTGTCGTCCCAAGGGCATGGAGGGTTTTTCCAGAATGGAACTTGACTGGTGCGGGCAAGCATTAGGAGGTGGGGAGGGTGGCTCTCTCTGTGGGAGCTGGGGTGACTTGCCTGGGCCAGTGGTAGGCTCTGGGTAGGGCAGGCAGAGCTGGGGTGCCCGGAGCCTGGGGTCCCTGTCCTTGCAGAGGACTGGAATGCAAAACAAGTGTCCCCTGCCCTCTGGCTGGGGGACATCCTCTACATCCAAGCCCAAACGCACACCAGCTGCCACAAGCCCCTGAGGCTCTTCAGAGGACCAA
>NW_016811067.1:0-3980 GCF_001698545.2 Rhinopithecus bieti
CAGGATGGAGTGCAGTGGCACAATCATAGCTCACTGCTATGGATTCTCCCACCTCAACCTCCCAAGTAGCTGAGATCAAAGGCAGTGCATCACCATGCTGGGATTTTTTTTTTTTTTTTTTTTGTACTCTTTCTCTAGGTGACCTTATCCAATCATAGCACTTTAAATGCAACATGTATGCTGATGACTCCCCCGAGTTCCAGTTTTCTATGATTGATGGCTTAGCTCAAATTTCTAATGAAAACATCAATTTCAATATGGCAAAACAACCCCTCCCGGATTTTCTCCATCCACCTCTATTCCAAAACCTGCTCAGATCCCAGTTTTACTCATCATAGTAAATGGCACCATCATTTACTTTTTGCTTATGCAAAAATCTGGCAGTTATCCTTGATTCCTGGATTTCACTTCTAACTCACGTGGTAGGGACTACAGTTTGTCTCCAGTGTTCATTGCTGTCTTCTTCCACAGTACGATCATTTTATTGGGCACATGTTCACCCACAGTAAAGATTACATTTCTCAGCCTTCCTTGCAGCTACATGTGTCCTTGTGGCTTGCTTGGCCAACTGGATGTAAACAAAAGTGTCAAGGGACCACTTTTTGTCTCTTCTTCATCCCTTCCTCTATCTATTATTATGGTTATTATTACTGTGATTGTTATTTTAGACAGATTCTCACTCTGTCACCCAGGCTGGAGTGCAATGGCCCAATCTCAGGTCACTGCAACCTCTGCCACCTGGGTTCAAATGATTCTCATGACTCAGTCTTCCTGGTACCTGGGATTACAGCCATGCACCACCATGCCTCACTACTTTTTTTGTATTTTTAGTAGAGACAGGGTTTCACAATGTTGGCCAGGCTGGTCTTGATCTCCTGACCTCAAGTGGTCTGCCAGCCTCGGCCTCCCAAAGTGCTGGGATTACAGGCATGAGCCACTGCACCCAGCCCCTTCTTCCAACTTTGTGCAGATACTAACTCGAACTCCAGGGATGAGGGTCACATCCTATTAAGCCTAATAGTGACCTGTTAGCATGTGTACCAAACAGGATCCAGTCAGGAGATAGAATTTGAATAGGCAAAGTGTAATATAAATAATTACTATTTATAGGGGATTCAGTACTATAAGGGGATAAAAAATAATTCTAAAGAATACCTTAGGGCTGAACTAGGGTTCCCAAGAAAGGAAGAAACTTGAAAGAGGGAGTCTAGAACTTATTGGAGAGGGTGTGGCTTGTGGCTGCAGCCACTGAGGCAGAAAAGTTGAGTGAGTTATCTTATAGGAACAAGAGGAAAAGAAAGAGCCCTGTAACTAAGAAGAAAAACTCCTTATTCCTGCAGTATTGTCCTACACCATCTACTGACAAAACTAACACCATTCCAACTGGCAAAGAAGAAATGCCAACAGAGTCTAGCTCCAGTGCCACAAACAAGGCAATAAAGGGCTGATTTGAGGGTGAGAGGCAAAATCTGCGTTCGTTTCCTAGGGCCGTCATAACAAAATGCCACAGACTGGAAGGCTTAAATAACAGAAATTTATTTTCTCACAGTTCTGAAGTCTGGACGGCTGAGATCAAGGTGTCAGCTGGTTTGGTTTGAGATCAAGGTGTCAGCTGGTTTGGTTTGTCCTCAAACCTCTCTCCTTGGTTTGCAGATGGCCACCTTTTTTGCTGTGTCTTCACATGACCTTTTCCCTCTGCATGGACACATCACATGGTTCTCTCCCTTGTTTTATAAGGACACCAGTTATATGGGACTAGAACCCCACCCTTATAATCTCATTTAACCTTAATTTCCTCCTTACAGGGCCTGTCTCCAAGTACAGTTATATCTGGGTTTAGGGCTCCAACATAAGAATTTGGGGGAACATAATTCAGTCCATAACATTCTGCCTTCTGGACCCCCAAAATTCAAGTCCTTCTCATATGTAGTATATACATTCACTCCATCTCAGCAGCTCCAAAAGCCTTAACCTATTCCAGCATCAACTCTAAGCCCAAAACCTGATCTAAATATTAGCTAAATCAGATATGGGTGAGACTCAAGGTATGATTCATTCTGAGGCAAAAATTGTCTCCAGCTGTGAACCTGTGAAACAAGACAAGTTATTTGCTCCCAAAGTATGATGGTGGGAAAGGCATAGAATAGACATTCCTTTTCCAAAATGAAGAAATTGGAAAGAAGAAAGGCAAAATTGATAATAGTACAGTGTGCCCCACTAGCCCCAGCCTCCTACACAGATGCTGACTTAAGAGAGAAATTAACATCTATCTCATTCTTTTGGGTACAGTCAAATACAATTTTAACTAAACTAAACTAAACGTACAATTTATCAGCAATTTTGTTGCCTCTACTTCTAAAATGTTACCCATATCTGATGCCTTCCCACCTTCATCACTGCTCCAACAGTAGTTTGAGATACCACTGTCTCTGAGTAGGTGTCTGCTGTGGTGTGGATATGGTTTGTTATCCCACCAAATCTCATGTTGAAATCAGATCCCCAGTGTGGTGGTGTTGGGAGGCGGGGCCTACTGGGAGGTGTTTGGGTCATGAGGATGGATTCCTCATGGATGGCTTGGTGCTGTTCTTGTTCTCGTGAGACTGGATTGGGTCTTGGGTGAATGGATAAGTTCCCACAAGAGTGGACTGTTATGAAACCAGGACACTCTTCAGGTTTGGTTCCTCTTCACATGTGCCCACTTCCCCTTTGACCTTTTATGTCATGTTTTGATGCAGCAGAAAAGCCCTCATCAGAAGCCCAGCAGATGGTACAGCCTACAGAAATGTGAGCTAAATAAATCTCTTTATAAATTACCTGGCCTTGGGTATTTCTCTACAGCAACATGAAATGAACCAAGACAGTGTCAGTACACTCCTGCTGCTCTAACAAAATACCTTAGACCAAGTAATTTATAAACTTGTTTCTCACAGTTCTGGAGGCTGGAAAGTCCAAGATCAAGGTGCTGGCAGTTTTAGTGACTGGCAAGGGCTGCTCTCTGCTTCATAGATGATGCCTTGTTGCTGCCTCCTCACATAGTGAAAAGGATGAACGTTGTGTTCTCACATGGCAGGAGGGCAAAAGAAGGCCAAATAGGCTCCTTCAAGCCCCTTCAGAAGGGCACAGGTCTCATTCATGAGGACAGAACCCTCAAGACATAATCATCTCCTAAAGCCCCACCTCCTGTGGGTTGAAACTCCAATGCAACAGGATTAAGAGGTGGGGCTTTAGGAGATAATTAAGTTTCAACAGGAATTTTGGAGAAACTCACACATTCAAACCATAGCAGCTGAGTAACTGCAACCACACCTGGATCTGTCTGCGGCTGCAGCTCTTGCTCCCTACGATCTATTCTCCACTTGGCAGCAAGAGTGATCTTTTTATTGAGAAAGTCTGGTGCACTTCCTTACGTAACCCCCCTCATACATTATGATTAGAATTACATTATGATTAGCATGAAGTCCAAAGTCCTTTAAGACCCTACATAATCCAACCTGTGTTTGCCGCCCCAGGTCTATCTCCTTCAACCCTCCCCTTGTTTCCCCAGCCTCCAGTCCCACTGGATGATTTCTGGCCCCTGGATATTTCAAGCTCATTCTCAGCACAGGGCTTCCTTACCTGGAATCATTTCCCTGGATTTCACATGGCTGTCTCATCTCTTTCTCATCACTTAGGTGTCTCTTCTTCAGAGAAGCTTTCCCTGACCAGTCTAGCTAAAGTAGCAACACACAGGTACTCTCTCATGACCTTTATCTTAAATTATGTTATTGTATTTATTTGTTTATATGGGTAGAATCTGTCTTCCTTCATTGTTATGCAAACTTCAACAGAGTAAAGATTTTGCCTTACCACTGTATCTCTAGAGAGTGCCTGGGACACAATAGGGCGTAATAAATAAAATTTGTTGAATAAATTCACTGAAGAATGTTTAACTCCTGTTCTTTTTTTTTTTTTTTTTTTAGAGATGAGGTCTTGCTCTGTCA
>NW_016811068.1:0-2861 GCF_001698545.2 Rhinopithecus bieti
TATATAATATATATATGGAGAGAGAGAGAGAGAGAGAGAGAGGACATGGATGAAAAGTTCTCCAGAGAAATAGATATCATAAGGAGAAAACAATCACACTTCTAGAAATGAAAGGCATACTTAGAGAAATACAAAATGCAGTGAAAAGTGTCCAGAATTGACTAGAATAAATAGAAGAAAGAACTTCAGAGCTTGAAGACAAGGCTTTCAAATAACCCAATCAGACAGACAAAGAAAAACAAAATAAAAATAAAATGAAGCCTCCCAGAAATCTGGGCTTATGTTAAACAGCCAGACATAAAAATAATTGGTGTTACTAAGGAAGAAGAAATCTAATACAAGTTTGGAAACCCTATTTGATGGAATAATTGTGGGAAACTTCCTTGACCTTGCTAGATATCTAGACATCCAAATACAAAAAGTTCAAAGAACACCTGGGAAATTCATCACAAAAAAAGGTCGTCACCTAGGCACATAGTCATTGGGTTATCTAAAGTCAAGACAAAGGAAAGAATCTTAAGAGCTGTGAGGCAAAAACATCAGATAGCCAGTAAAGGAAAACGTATCAGATTAACAGCAGATTTCTCAGCAGAAATCTTACAAGCTAGAAGGTATTGGGGTCTCATATTTAGCCTTGTGAAACAAAATAATTATCAGCCAAGAATTTTGTATCCAGCAAAACTCAGCTACATAAATAAAGGGAAGATACATTTTTTTTTTTCAGACAAACAAATGCTGAGAGAATTTGCCACTGTTAAACTAGCACTAAGAGAAATGCTAAAAGGAGCTCTAAATCTTGGAACAAAATCTCAAAATACACCAAAATAGAACCTGTGCAAAAATAAATCTCACAGGGCCTATAAAACAATAATGCAATTATTTTTAAAAGGGTATTAAGGCAAGAACTAACATGATGATAGAACAGTACCTCACGTGTCAATACTAATATTGACAGTAAATGCCCTAAATGCTCAACTTAAAAGATATAGAATGACAGAATGGATGAAAATGCACCAACCAAGTATCTGGTATCTTCAAGAGATTCACCTAATATATAAGGACTTTCATAAACTTAAGGCAAAGGGGTAG
Source organism: Rhinopithecus bieti (assembly GCF_001698545.2). NCBI lineage: Eukaryota > Metazoa > Chordata > Mammalia > Primates > Cercopithecidae > Rhinopithecus > Rhinopithecus bieti. The sequence continues at coordinate 1,090 of NW_016811068.1, forward strand.
AAAATGATATTCCATGCAAATGGAAACCAAGCATTAGCAGGAGTAGCTACTCTTATATCAGACAAAACAAACTTTAAAGCAACAATAGAAAAACAAAAAGACAAAGTGGTACATTATACAACAATAAAAGGATTAGTCCAACATGAAAATATCACAATCCTAAATATGTATGTGTCTAACCCTGGGGCTCCTAAATTTATAAAACAATTATTACCAGACCTAAGAAATGAGACAGACACAGCAGAATAATTGTGTGGGACTTCAATACTCCACTGACAGCACTAGACAGGTCATCAAGACATAAGGTCAACAAAGAAACAATACATTTGAACTATACCCTAGAACAAATGGACTTAACAGATACTTGCAGAATATTCTACCTAACAAATGCAGAATGTACCTTCTTTGGTCAGCACATAGAACATTCTTCAAGATAGAACATATGATCAGTCACAAAAAAATCTCAATGAGTGTAAGAAAATAGAAATTATATCAAGTACCCTCTCAGACCAAAGTGGAATAAAACCAGAATTTAACTCCAAAAAGAATCCTTAAAGCTTTAGAAATACATGAAAATTGAATAATCTGCTCTTGAATGATCTTTGGCTCAACAATGAACTCAAGATAGAAATTTAAAGTCTTTGAGCTGAACAATAATAGTGAACCAACTTACCAAAACTCCTGGGATACAGCAAAAGTGCTGCCAAGAGGAAAGTTCACAGTATTAAATACCTACATCACAAAGTGTGAAAGAGCACAAATAGACAATTTAAGTTCACACCTCAAGGAATTAGAGAAACAAGAAATAAAGAAACAAACCCAAACCCAGAAGAAGAAAAGAAATAACAAAGATCAGGGCAGAACTAAATGAAGTTGAAACAAAAAATACAAACGATATATGAAACAAAAACCTGGTATTTTAAAAAGAGGAAGTCATACTGCCACTGTTCTCTGATGATATAATCTTATACCTGAAAAACCCTAACATCTCATCCAAAAAGGTGCCTGATCAGATAAATGAATTCAGTAAAGTTTCAGGATTCAAAATCAATGTACAGAAATTAGTAGCACTGTTACACATCCACAATGACCAAGTTAAGAAACAAATCAAGAACTCAATCCCTCGTAAAACAGTTGTAAGAGTAAATAAAATACCTAGCAATATATCTAACCAAGGAGGTGAAAGATCTCTGCAAGGAAAAACTACAAAACACTGCTGAAAGAAATCATTGATGACACAAACAAATGGAAACATCTCCCATGCTCACAGATGTGTAAAATCAATATTGTGAAAATAACCATACTGCCAAAAGCAATCTACAGATCCAATGCAATTCCCATGAAAGTACTATCATCATTCTTCACAGAACTAGAAAAAATATTTCTAAAATTTGTATGGAACAAAAAACAAAAGCCCACATAGTCAAAATAATAGTAAGTAAAAAGAACAAATCTGGAGGCAGCACATTATCTGACTTCAAACTGTCCTACAAGGCTATAGTTACCAAAACAGCACGGTACTCATATAAAAATAGGCATGTAGACAAATAGTATAAAAATAGGCACATAGACCAACTGTGTTATGTAGTAGAGAACCCAGAAATAAAGCCAAATGCTTACAGCCAACTGATCTTTGACAAAGCATACTAAAATATAAAGTGGGGAAAGGACACCCTGTTCAACAAATGGTGCCAGGATAATTCTTTGTTATTCTTTTTTTTTTTTTAAATTATACTTTAAGTTCTAGGGTACATGTACATAATGTGCAGGTT
>NW_016811069.1:0-496 GCF_001698545.2 Rhinopithecus bieti
CCTACCAAAAGCAATCTGCGAATTCAATGTAATTTCCATCAAAATAGCATTATTATTCTTCACAGAAGTAAAAAAAAATCCTAAAATTTATATAAAATAAAAAGAGAGCCTCCATAGTTAAAGCAAGAAAAAAAAAAAGAAACCAACAAAACCAAAAACATACACAAAAAAATCTGAAGGCATCACATTATCTGACTTCAAACTGTACTACAAGGGTATAGTTACCAAAACAGCATTGTATGGGTATAAAAATAGACATTTAGACCAATGAAACAGAATAGCAAAACCAGAAATAAACCCAAATACTTAGAGCCAACTGATCTTTGACAAAGTAAACAAAGATATAAAGTGGAGAGAGAACACCCTATCAATAAATGGTACTGGCATAATTGGGAAGCCACATATTGAAGAATAAAACTGGGTCTTCGGCTGGGCACAGAGGGTCATACCTGTTATCCCAGCCCTTAGGGAGGTTGAAGTGGGTGGATCACCAGGT
>NW_016811070.1:0-374 GCF_001698545.2 Rhinopithecus bieti
TTAAAAATTAAAAATAATGTAAGAATATTTGACAGGGAAAACATTAATTCAGTGGTCAATAAATGGGAAAAATATGAAAAGTCACAAAAAGTGACATACAATTAATAAAATAACATGATAAAATTTTCACTCATGTCAATGTGAAGAGACCACCAAACAGGATTTGTGTGAGCAATAAAGCTTTTTAATCACCTGGCTGCAGGCGGGCTGAGTTCAAAAATACAGTCAGTGAAGGGAGATAGGGGTGGGGCTGTTTTTTAAGATTTGGGTAGGTAAAGAAAAATTACAGTCAAAGAGGGGTTGTTCTCTGGCAGGCAGGGGTGGGGTCACAAGGTGCTCAGTGGGGAGCTTTTGAGCCAGGATGAGCCGGAAAA
>NW_016811071.1:0-17592 GCF_001698545.2 Rhinopithecus bieti
TTGAGATAATTTGAAAATCTGCAAAGGGACAAATGTGAGCCCATTGAGACCTATGGGGAAAAACCGAATATCCTGGAAAAAACTAGTAAGAAGCTATCAGCTAAAAGTCTTTGTGATGTGCAGATTCATCTCACAGGAGTAAACATTTTATTTTGAATCAGCAGATTGAAAACACTCTCATAGAGAATCTGAAAATTGACATTTGGGAGATTATTGAGGCCTATGGGGTAAAATCGAATATGCCCTGATATAAACTGGAAAGAAGTTATATGTGAAATTGTTTTTAATGTTTGGGTTCATCTCAAGGAATTAAAGCTGTCATTTAATTCAGCATGTTGGAAACACTTTTTTTGGTACAATCTGCAAAGAGACATTTGGGAGGCTGTTGAGGTCTTTGGGGAATATCAGAATATCCTTAGATATAAAATAGCAGCTAATTTAAACTGCTTTGTGATTTGTGAATTCAAGTTACAGAGTTAAACTTTTATCTTGATTCAGCAGGATGGAAACACTCTTTTTGTGACAAGTAAAATTGGACATTTGAAAGCCCATTGGTCCTATGGGGGTAAATGGAATATCTTCAAATAAAAACTAGAAAGAAGCTATCTGTGAAACTGCTTTCTAGTGTGTGGACTCATTGCACAGAGTTAAACCTTACTTTTGATTCAGCAGGTTGGAAACATGTTTTATGAAAATCTCTGATGGGACGTTTGGGAGTCCATTGAGACCTATGGAGACAAACCTTATATCCCCAGATAAAAATTAGAGAGAAACTACCTGTGAAACTGCTTTGTGATGTATGAATTCATCTAACAGAGTTAAATCTTTCTTTTGATTCAGCAGTTTGGAAACACTTTTGTCGAGAATCTCTGAGAAGACATGTGGGAGCTCCTTGAAGCCTAAAGGCAAAATTCAAATATCCCCAGAAAAAAACGAGAAAGAAGGTATCTGTGAAACTGCTTTGTTATGTGTAGATTCATCTCACAGAGTCATAGTTTTATGTAGATTCAGCATGCTGTATACACCTTTTTTGGAGTATCTGTGAATGGACATTTAGGAGCCCATTGAGGCTTATGGGGAAAAACCAAACATCCCCAGATAAAATCTAGAAAGAATTTATCTGTGACACTGGTTTTTGATGTGTGGATTCATCTTACAAGGTTAATCTTTTGTCTTGATTCAGTATATTGGAAACTTTTTTTGGAGAATTTGCAAAGGGACATATTACAGAGCCCATTGGGGGCTATAAGGAAAATCAAATATCCCCAGATAAAAACTAGAAAAAAATAACTATCTGTGAAACTGTCTTGTGATGTGTGGATTTATCTCATAGAGTAATTTTTCTTTTGATTTAGCAGGTTGGAAACACTCTGCTTGGTTAATCTGTGAAGGGATATTGTGGAGTCCATTGAGGCCTAGGGGCAAAACAAATATCCCCAGATAAAAGCTAGAAGGTACCTTTCTGTGAATCTGCTTTGTTAAGTGTGGATTATCTCACTGAGTTAAACCATCTTTTGATTGAGGAGGTTAAAACCCTTGTTTTGGAGAATTGGCAAAGAAACGTTTGGGTGCCCTTTGAGTCCTATGGGGAAAAACAGAATATCCCCAGATAGAAACTAGAAAGAAGCTATCTGTGAATCTGCTTTCTGATGTGTGGATTCATCTCACAGAGTTAAACGTTTCTTTTGACTCAGCAGGTTGGAAACATTCTTTTGGAGAATCTACAAAAGACATTTGGGAACTCATTGATGCCTAAGGGTAAAATTTAATATACCCATATAAAACTACAAAGAAATTGTCTGCAAAACAGCTCTGTGATGTGTGGATTCATGTTATAGGCAGAGAGATAAAAGAGAGCAGCAGATTGGAAACGAGCGCGAAGAAGCGCGAGAGAAGACGAGAGAGCCATTGAGTCATGAGGGCAAAACAAAATATCACCAGATGGAAAGCGAGAAAGAAGCGAGCGAAGAGCGTGGCTTTGTCATAGTGGATGCAGCGCAGCGAGAGGTTAAAACTGTCTTGGAGTGAGCGAGGGAAAGCGCTGCGAAAAGCGAAGACATTTCGAACGCCAGAGCGATGGGAAGAAAGAAGCGCGCAGAGAGAGAGAAACAGAAGCTGACTAGCCGCAAAACGTGGATTCATCTCATTGGGAAAGAGTTACTTTTGAGTCAGCAGGTTGTGGGTGGTGAAATAATGTTGAAAACCTCTGTGAAGACATTTTGGAGGCCCCATTGAGGCTGATGAAAAAGCAAATATCCCTAGATAAAAACCAGAAAGAAGAGATCTGCTGAACCTGCGTTTGTGATGTTGTGGATTCACATCCAGACTAAAAGCTTCTTGGGACTCAAAAGTTTGGACACTATAAGTAGAGAATCTGGAGGCCATTGAGCAAATTGAACCTTATGGAAAAGCAGAATATCCACAGAAAAAACTAGAAAAAGAAATTCTAGCTGTTTACAGTGCTTTGTGATATGTGAATCAATCTCACAGAGGAAGCCCTTGCCTTGAGCAGCAATTGCAAGCCACTTTTTTGTAGAATCTGGAAGGGATGTTTGGAAGCCCATTGAGGCTATGCGAAAAAAGTGAAGATCCCCAGATAAAAACTTAGAAATAAACGATCTGTGAATACTGCTTTGCATGTGTGGATTCATCTTACAAAGTTAAACCGTTTCTTTTGATTCGACAGGTTTAAAACTCATTAACTGAAGAATCTGGGAAGGGACATTTGGAAGCTCATTGAGACATAGAAAGAAAAAAAAAACAAAACTGAATATCCCCAGAAAAAAAAAAAAAAACTAGAAAGAAGTTATCTGTGAAACTGCTTTGTGTTGTGTGAATTCATTTCACAGAGTTAAACCTTTTTTGTTCCAGCAGTTTGGAAACACTCTTTTTGGAGAATCTGCCAAGGGACATTTGGGAGCCTTAAGAGGCCTAAAAGGAAAACCAAATATCCTCAGATAAAACTAGGAAGAAGATATCTGTAAAATTTCTTTGTGATGTGTAGGTTCATCTCACAGAGTTAAACCTTCATTTTTGTTTTGTTTTGTTTTGATTCAGCAGGTTGGAAACACTGTTTTTACAAAACTGGTAAAGGGACATTTGGGAGCCCATGTAGGCCTATGTCAAAAAACCGAATATCCTTAGATAAAAACGGGAAAAAAGCTATCTGTGAAACTGCTTCATGATGTGTGGATTCATACCAAAGTGATAAACCTTTCTTTTGATGAAGAAGGCTGGAAACACTCTTTTCAGAGAATCTCCAAAGGAACATTTGGGAGCTCATTGAGGCCTAAGGGAAAAAACCGAATACCTCCAAATAAAAACGAGAAAGAATCTATCTATGAAACTGCTTTGTGATGTGTGGATTCAGCTCACGGAGTTGAACCTTTATTTTGATTTAGCAGATTGGAAACACTCTTTGGAGAATGTGAAAATGGACATATGGGAACTCATTGAGGCCTATTGGAAAAACCACATACCCCCCAATAAAAACTAGAATGAGGCTATCTGTGAAACTGCTTTCTGATATATGTGTTCGTCTGAAAGAGTTAAACAATTCTTTTGAATCAACAAGTTGGAAACACTTTTTTAGAGAATCTGCAAAGTGACATTTGAGAGTACATTGAGGCCTATGGGTGAAACAGAATGTCCCCAGATGAGAAGTAGAAGGAAACTATCTGTGAAACTGCTTTGTGATGTGTCGATTCATCTCACAAATTAAACCTTTCTTTTGCTTCAGCAGGTTGGAATACTTTAATTGAAGACTTTGTGAAGGGACATTTTGGAGCCCATTGGAGCCTATGAAAGAAACCCAAATATCCCCAGATAAAATTTGAAAAAAGCTATTTGTGAAACTGCTTTGTGATATGTGAATTCATCTTACAGTGTTAAAACTTTCCTTTTATTCAGGAGGTTGGAGACACTCTTTTTGGAGAATATGTGAAGGGATATTTGGGAGCTCATTGAAGCCCATGTGGAAAAACCGAATATCCCCAGACAATAATTAGAAAGAATCTACCTGTGAAAAGGCTTTGTGATGTGTGGATTCACCTCACAGAGTTAAACCATTCTTTTGATTTAGCAGGTTGAAAACATTCTTTCTGGAGAATGTTCAAAGAGACGTTTAAGAGCCCATTGAGACCTATAGGGGAAAATGGATTAACCTCAAGAAAAACCAGAAAGAAGGTATCTATAAAAATGCTTTGTGAAGTGTTTATTCGTCTTTCAGAGTTAAAATTTTGTATTGATTCAGCAGGTTCAAAACACTATTTTGGAAAATCTGTGAATGGACATTTGAAACTTCATTGAGGCCTCTGCAGCCAAACTGAATATCCCCAGATATAAACGAGAAAGAAATTACCTATGAAACTGCTTTGTGATGTGTGGATCTATCTCACAGAATTTAACCTTTCTTTTGATTCAGCACATTGGAAACACCCATTTTAATGAATCTGCAAAGGGACATTTGGAAGACCATTGAGGTCTACGGGAAAAACTGATTATATTAACATAAAAATGAGAAGGAAACTATTTGTGAAGCTGCTGTGTGTTGCATGGCCTCATATCACAGAGTTAACAATTTGCTTTCATGCAAACATTTTTTTAGAGGATCTAAAAAAGAAACATTTGTGAACCCATTCATGTCTACTAAAAAATCCCTGAATACCAATAGATAAAAACTAGAAAGAAGGTATCTGTAAACTGATTTTTGATGTGTTAATTCAACTCACAGAGTTAAACCTTTCTTTTGATTATGCAGGTTAGAAACACTCTTTTTGGAGCATCTGCTAAGGCACATTTGGGAACCATTGAGACCTATGGGGCTAAACCAATTATCCCCAGATAAAAACAAGAAAGAAGCTATCTGTGAAGCCGTTTTGTGATGTGTGGATTCATCTCACAGATTTAAATCTTTCTTTTGATTCAGGAGGTTGGAAACACCCTTTTTTAAAGAAACTGCGAAGAGACATTTGGTAGTCATTGAAACTTATGGGAAACATTCAAATATACCCAGATAAAAACAAGAAAGAATCTATCTGTGAAATTTCTTTCTGATATATATTCATCAAACAGAGTTAATTTTTTTTTATTCAGTACATTGGAAAGATTTTTATTGAAGGATCTGTGAAGAAACATTTGGGAGCCCATTGTGACCTATAAGTAAAAACTGAATTTCCCCAGATAAAAGCTGGAAAGAAGCTATCTGTGAAACTGCTTTGTGATGTGTGGCTTCATCTCACAGAGTTAAAGCTTTATTTGATCCAGCCGGTTAGAAACATTCTTTTGTAGAATCTCAAAGGGACATTTGGGAGCCCACTGAGGCCTAAAATTAAAACTGAATATCCCAGAAAAACTAGAAAAAAAAGCTATCTGTGAAACTGCTTTGTGATGTGTGGATTCATCTGACAAAGTTTAAATTTATGTTTGATACAGCAGGTTAGAAACACTCTTTTTTTAGAATATGCAAAGGGACATTTGAAAGCCCATTTAGACCTATGCAGAAAACTGAATATCCAGGGATAAAGCTAGAAAGAAGTTATCTGTGCAACTGCTTTGTGATGCATGGATTTATCTCACAGAGTTAAATTTTCTTTTGCTTCAGCAGTTTGGAAAAACTCTTTCTAGAGAATCTGCAAAAGGACATTTCGGAGCCCATTGAGTCCTATGAAGAAAACTAATAACCCCACATAAAACTATAAATAAGCTATCTATGAAACTGTTTTGTGTTGTGTGGATTGATTTCACATAGGTAAACCTTTCTTGGATACACTAGGTTGGAAACACTTTTTGTAGAATCTTGAAGGAACATTTGGAGCCCCTCTGGGATTATCGGTAGAAACAGAATATCCCCAGATAAAATCTAGAAAGAAGCGGTCTGTGAAACTGTTTTGTGGTGTGTGGATTTATCTCACAGAGTTAAAACATTTTTTGATGCAGCAGGTTGTGTGCATTCTTTTTAACGAATGTGCAAAGGGAAATTTGGGAGCCCAATGAAGCCTGTGGGGAAAACAGAATATCCATGATAAAACTAGAAAGAGACTATCTGTGAAACTGCTTTTGATGTGTTGATTCATCTCACTTAGTTAAATCTTTCTTTGTATTCAGCAAGTTGGAAACATTCTTTTTACAGAATGTGTGAAGGGACATTAGGGAGCCCAATTAGGCCAAACTGAAAAAATGAAATGTCCCCAGATAAAAAGATGAGAGAAGTTATCTTTGAAACTAATTTGTGATGCGTGGATTCATCTCACAGAGTTATACCTTCCTTTTAATTCAGCAGGTTGGAAATATTATTTATGGATAATCTATGAAGGCACATTTGGGAACCCATTGAGCCCTATGGAGAAAAAGCTTACATCCTCAGATAAAAAAAAAAAAAAAAAAAAAAAAAAAAAAAAAAAAAAACCTTACAGCCTTAGATAAAATCTAAAGAGAAGCTGTCTGTGAAACTGATTTGTGATGTGTGGATTCATCTCATAGAGTCAAACTTTTCTTTTGCTTCAGCAGTTTGGAAACACTTGTTTTTTGAGAATCTACAAGAAGATATATAGGAGTCCAGTGAAGGCTAAGGGAAAAATTCAAATTTCCCCAGACAAAAATTAGAAAGAAGCTGTCTGTGAAACTGCTTTGTGATATGTAGATTCATCTCACAGAGTCAAACTTTTATTTGGGCTCAGCATGTTGCAAACCCTTTTTTTGGAGTATCTGTGAAGGGCATTTGTGAGCCCATTGTGACTTAAGGGGAAAAACTGAATATCTTCAGATATAAACCAGAAAGAAGCTATCTGTGAAACTGCTTTTTGATGTATGGATTCAACTCATAGTGTTACTCTTTTGACTTGATTCAGAAGGTTGGGAACACTCTTGTAGGAGAATCTGCAAAGAGACATTTCAGAGTCCATTGAGGGCTAAGAGGAAAAATCAAATATCCCCAGATCAAAACTAGAAAGAAGCTATCTGTTAAGTTGGTTTGGGAAGTGTGGATTCATCTCACAGAATTAAACCCTTCTTTTTATTCAGGAGGTTAGAGACACTTTCTTTTTGTAGTATCTGCGAAGAAACTTTTGGGAGAAAATTGAGACCAAAGGGGAGAAACTAAATATCCCCACATAAAAACTACAAGGAAGCTAACTGAGAAACTACTTTGTGGTGTGTGGATTCATCACACAGAATTAAACCATTCTTTAGATTCACCAGGTTATAAATATTTTTGGAGAATCTGCGAAAGGACATTTTGGAACCCATGGATACCTATGGGAAAATACCAAACTTTCCAAGATAAAAACTAGAAAGAAGCTATATGTGAAACTACTTCATTATGGGTTGATTCACCTCACAGAATTAAACCTTTCTTTTGATTCAGCATGTTGGAAAACTCTTTTGGAGAATCTGCAAAAGACTTTTGGAGTAAATTGAGGCTTGTGGGGAAAAATTGAATATCCCCAGATGTGGAATCTGTAAGTGGACATTTGGGAGCCCATCGAGGCCTACAGTAAAAAACTGAATATTCACAGATGAAAACTAGAAAGTTATCTGTGAAACTGGCTTATGTTGAGTGGATTCATCTCAGAGGTTTAAACATTTCCCTAGATTTAGCAGGTTGGAAACACTCTTTTTGTAGAATCTCCAAAGGGAAACTTGAGAGCCCCTTTAGGCCTATAGGGAAAAACTGAATATCCTCAGATGAAGATGAGAAGGAATCTTTCTGTGAAACTGCTTTCTGATGTGTTTAACTGTTTTTTCTTTTTGTTTATCTCATAGAACTAAACAATTTTTTTTTGTTGTTGTTGTTGTTCATCAGTTTTGGAAGCACTCATTTTGGATAATCCACAAGGCACATTCAGAAAACCATTGAGGCATATGGGGAAAAAAGAATATCCCCACATAAAAACTAGAAAGAAGCTATGTGTGAAACTGTTTTGTGATGTATGGATTCATCCCACAGAGTTACTCCATTCTTTTTATGCAGCAGGTTATAAACTTTTTTTTGTAGAATCTCATAAGGGACATTTTGGAGCCCTTTGAGACCTGTAAGTAAAAACTGAAAATCCCCAGATAAAGACTAGAATGAAGTTATCTGTGAAACTACTTTGTAGTGCATGGATTCATTTCACCTTTCATTTTTTCCAAAAGGATGGAGACACTCTTTTTCGATAATCTGTGAAGGGACATTTGGGAACTCATTGAGGCCTATAGGAAAAAATGGAATATCCCAACATGAAAATTGAAAAGAAGCTATCTGTGAAACTGCTCTGTGATGTGTGGACTCATGTCATAGAGTTAAAACTTTCCTTTGATTCAGAAGTTTGGAAACACTCTTTTACAGAATCTGCGAAGGATCATTTGGGAGTCCAGCAAAACCTACGTGGAAAAATGGAATATTCACATATAAAACTTGATACAAGATATCTGTGAAAGTGCTTTGTGATGTTTGCATTGATCTAACAGAGTTAAAACTTTCTTTAGATCCTACACGTTGGAAACCCTCTTCTTGTAAAATATGTGAAGGGATATTTTACAGCCTATTGAGGCCTGTAGGTAAAAACCGACTATCCCAAGATAAAAACTAGAAGAAACCTATGTGTGAAACTTCTTTCTGTTGCGTGGATTCTTTTCACTGTGTTAAGCCTTTCTTTTAATACAGCAGGTTGGGAACACTCATTTTGGAGATTCTGCAAATGGACATTTGGGAGCCCACTGAGGCCTGTGGGGGACAAACAAAGTATCCACAGATAAAATTGGAAAGAAACGATCTGTGAAACTGCTTTGTGATATGTATATTCGTCTCATGTAGTAAAGCTTTTCTTTTGAAACAGTGGTTGGAATCATTCTTATTGTAGAATCTCAAGTACATTTGGAGATCATTGAGGTCTACAGGGCAAAACCGAGTATCACCAGAAAAAAACAGAAAGAAGCTATCTGTGAAACTGCTTTGTGATGTGTGGATTCATCTCACATACTTAAACCTTTCCTTTTATGCAGAAGTTTGGAAACACTCTTTTAGAAGAATCTGCAAAAGACATTTTGGAACTCATTGAGGCCTATGTTGCAAAGCCATATATCCCTAGATAAAAATTAGAAAGAATCTATCTGGAAAACTGCTTTGTGGTGTGTGGAGTAATCTCAAACAGTTAAACCTTTCCTTTGATTCAGCTTGTTGGAAACACTCTTTTTGGAGAATCTGTGAGGTGATATTTGAGATCCCATTGAAACCTATGAGGCAAAACGGAGTATCAGCAGATAAAAACTAGAAAGAAGCTATCTGTGAAACTGCTTTAAGATGTGTAAATTCATCTCAAAGAATTAAACCTTTCTCTTTATTCAGTAGATATAAACACTCTTTGGAAAACCCACGAAGGGATATTTGAGAGTTCATTGAGGTTCCCAAATGCTGAAAAAGTGAATATCCCCAGATATAAACGAGAAAAACACTAGCTGTCAAACTAATTTATGATATGTGGATTCATCTCAGAGAGTTAAGCCTTCCTTTTGGCTAAACAGGTTGGAGACACTCTTTTTGGAGACTGCGAAGAAACATTTGGGAGCCCATTGAAGCCGATGGGGAAAAACAGAATGTCCCTAGATAAAAACTAGAAAGAAGCTATCTGTGAAATGGCTTTGTGATGTGTTGATTTATTTCAAAGAATTAAACCTATCTATGGATTCAGGAGATTGGAAAAACTTTTTTTGGAGAATTTGCAAAGACACATTTTGGGGCCCATTGAGGCCCATGGGGAAAAACACAGTAGCACAGACTAAAACTAAAAAGAATGTATCTGTGAAACTGCCTTGTGATGTGTGGATTCATCTCACAGAGTAAAACCCTTATTTTGATTCAGGAGGTTGTAAACAGTCATTTTCCAGTATCTGCAAAGGGACATTTGGAGGTCCACTGAGGCCTATGAGCAAAACTGAATATTCCTTGATAAAAAGTAAAGAGAAAATATCTTGAAACTGCTTGTGATGTGTGGGTCATCTTACAGAGGTAAATCTTATTTTGATTCAACAGGTTGGAAAGACTCTTGTTGGAGAATCTGTGAGGAAACATTTCAGAGCTCATTAGGGCTTATGTGGAAGGGCTGAATATTCCCAGATAGAAACAAAAAAGAAGTTATCTGTGAAACTGTGTTGTGATATGTGGATGAATCTCACAGAGTTAAAACTTTCTTTTGATTCAGCAGTTTGAAAAAACTCTATTTGGAGATTCTGTGAAGGGACATTTTGGAGTCCATTGAGGCCTATGTGGAAAGACCAAATATCTCAGATAAAAACCAGAAAGAGGGGGGCACCAAGATGGCCAAATAGGAACAGCTCCAGCCTCAAACTCCCAGAGTGAGTGACACAGAAGACAGTTGATTTCTGCATTTCCAACTGAGGTACCAGGTTCATCTCACTGGGGCATGTAGGAGAGTCAGTGTAGGATAGTGGGTGCAGCCCAATGAGTGAAAGCTGAAGCAGGGTGAGGCATCCCCTTACCTGGGAAGTGTAAGGGGGGGGGGATTCCTTTTCCTGGCCAAGGGAAACCGTGACACACAACACCTGGAAAATCGGGTCACTCCCATCCTAATTCTGCACTTTTCCAAGGGTCTTAGCAAACGACACAGCAGAAGATTACATCCCATGCCTGACTTGGAGAGCCCCATGCCCACGGAGCCTCCCTCATTGCTAGCACAGCTCTCTGAGATCTAACTGCAAGGCAGAGGCGAGGCTGGGGGAGAGGTGCCCACCATTGCTGAGGCTTAAGTATGTAAACAAAGTGACTGGGAAGCTCGAACTGATTGGAGCCCACCACAACTCAAGGAGGCCTGACTGTCTCTGTAGACTCCACCTCTGGGGACAGGACATAGCTAAACAAAAAGCAGCAGAAACCTCTGCAGATATAAATGTCCCTGTCTGACAGCTTTGAAGAGAGTAGTGATTCTCCCAGCTTGGAGGTGGAGGTCTGAGAATGAACAGACTGCCTGCTCAAGTGGGTCCATGACAGCCAAGCAGCCTAAGTGGCAGAGCCTAACTGGGAGTAGCCTACCTGGAGGGGACCTCAAGCAAACTCCAACAGACCTGCAGCTGAGGGTCCTGACTGTTAGAAGGAAAACCAACAAACAGAAAGGACATCCGCACCAAAACCCCATCAATATGTCACCATCACCAAAGACCAAAGGTAGATAAAACAACATAGATGAGGAAAAAACAGTGCAGAAAAGCTGGAAATTCAAAAATTCAGAGCACATCTCCCCTTCCAAAGAACGTTGCTCCTTGCCAGCAATGGAACAAAACTGGACGGAGAATGACTTTGACAAGTTGAGAGAAGAAGGCTTCAGTCAATCAAACGTCTCAGAGCTAAAGGAGAAACTGCAAATCCAGTGCAAAGAAACTAAAAACCTTGAGAAAAGATTTGGCGAATGAATAACTAGAATAACCAATGCAGACAAGTCCATAAACGACCTGATAGAGATGAAAACCATGACACGAGAGCTACATGACAAATGCACAAGCTTCAGTAACCGACTCAATCAACTGGAAGAAAGAATATAAGAGATTGACGATCAAATGAATGAAATGAGTGACAAGAGAAGTGTAGAGGAAAAAGGGTAAAAATAAATGAACAAAGCCTTCAAGAAATAGGGGATTATGTGAAAAGACCAAATCTATGTCTGATTGGTGTACCTGAAAATGATGGGGAGAATGGAAACAATTTTGAAAACACTCTTCAGGATATTATCCAGGAGAACTTCCCCAACCTAGTAAGGCAGGCCAACATTCAAATTCAGGAAATACAGAGAATGCTACAAAGACAATCCTTGAGAAGAGCAACTCCAAGACACGTAATTGTCAGATTCACCAAAGTTAAAATCAAGGAAAAAATGGTAAGGGCAGCGAGAGAGAAAGGTCAGGTTACACACAAAGGGAAGGCCATCAGAATAACAGCTGATCTCTCGGCAGAAACTCTAGAAGCCAGAAGAGAGTGGGGGCCAATATTCAACATTCTTAAGAGAAGAATTTTCAACCCAGAATTTCATATCCAGCCAAACTAACCTTCACAAGTGAAGGAGAAATAAAATCCTTTACAGACAAGAAAATGCTGAGAGATTTTGTCACCACCAGGCCTGCCTTACAAGAGATCCTGAAGGAAACACTAAACATAGAAAAGAACAACCGGTACCAGCAATTGCAAAAACATGCAAAAATGTAAAGACCATCGATGCTAGGAAGAAACTGCATCAACTAACGAGGAAAATGACCAGCTAACATCATAATGGCAGGATCATGTTCACACATAACAATATTAACCTTAAATGTAAATAGGCTAAATGGTCCAATTAAAGGACACAGACTGGCAAATTGGATAAAGAGTCAAGACCCATCAGTTTGCTGTATTCAGGAGATCCATCTCACATGCAGAGACACACACAGGCTCAAAATAAAGGGATGGAGGAAGATCTACCATGTAAATTAAAAACAAAAAAAGACAGGGGTTGCAATCCTTGTCTCTGATAAAACAGACTTTAAACCAACAAAGATCAAAAGAGACAAAGAACACCATTATAATGGAAAAGGGATCAATTCAACAAGAAGAGCTAACTATCCTAAATATACATGTACCCAATACAGGAACACCCAGATTCATAAAGGAAGTCCTTAGAGACTTACAAAGAGATTTAGACTCCCATACAATTATAATGGGAGACTTTAACACCCCACTGTCAACATTGGACAGATCAATGAGATAGAAAGTTAACAAAGATATCCAGGAATTGAACTCAATTCTGCACCAAGGGGACCTAATAGACATCTACAGAACTCTCCACCTCAAATCAACAGAATATACATACTTCTCAGCACCACATTGCATTTATTCAAAAATTGACCACATAGTTGGAAGTAAAACACTCTTCAGCAAATGCAAAAGAACAGAAATTATAACAAACTCTCTCTCACACCACAGTGCAATCAAACTAGAACTCAGGATTAAGAAACCCACTCAAAACTGCTCAACTACATGGAAACTGAACAACCTGCTCCTGAATGACCACTGCGTACACAACGGAAGGAAGACAGAAATAAAGATGTTCTTTGAAACCAATGAGAGAAAATATACAATATGCCAAAATCTCTGGGACACATTTAAAGCAGTATGTAGAGGGAAATTTATAGTACTAAATGCCCACAAGAGAAAGCAGGAAAGATCTAAAATTGACTCCCTAACATCACAATTAGAAGAACTAGAGAAGCAAGAGCCAACACATTCAAAACCTATGAAAAGGCAAGAAATAACTAAGATCAGAGCAGAACTGAAGGAGATAGACACACAAAAAACCCTTCAAAAAATCAATGAATCCAGGAGGTGGTTTATTGAAAAGATCAACAAAATTGATAGACTGCTAGCAAGACTAATACAGAAGAAAAGAGAGAATAATCAAATAGATGCAATAAAAAATGATAAAGGGCATATCACCACTGACCCCACAGAAATACTAGTTACCATCAGAGAATACTATAAACGCCTCTACACAAATAAACTAGAAAACGTAGAAGAAATAGTTAATTTCCTGAACACATCCACTCTCCCAAGACTAAATCCAAGAAGAAGTTGATTCCCTGAATAGACCAATAACAGACTGAAATTGAGGCAAAAATTAATAGCCTGCCAACCAAAATATGTCCAGGACCAGATGGATTCACAGCCGAATTCTACCAGACGTACAAGGAGGAACTGGTACTATTCTTTGTGAAACTATTCCAATCAATACAAAGAAGAGGGAATCCTCCCTAACTCATTTTATGAGGCCAACATCATCCTGATACCAAGGCCTGGCAGAGACACCACAAAAAAAGAGAATTTTAGACCAATATACCTGATGAACATCGATGCAAAAATCATCAATAAAATACTGGCAAACTCTATCCAGCAGCACATCAAAAAGCTTATCTGCCATGATCAAGCGGGTTTCATCCCTGGGATGCAACGCTGGTTCAACATATGCAAATCAATAAACATAATCCAGCATATAAACAGAATCAAACACAAAAACCACATGATTATCTGAATAGATGCAGAAAAAGCCTTTGACAACATTCAACAGCCCTTTATGCTAAAAACTCTCAATAAATTAGGTACTGATGGAACGTATCTCAAAATGATAAGAGCTATTTATGACAAACACACAGCAAATATCATACTGAATGAACAAAAACTGTAAGTATTCCCCTTAAAAACCAGCACAAGTCAGTGATGCCCTCTCTCACCAATCCTATTCAACATAGTGTTGGAAGTTCTGGCTAGGGCAATCAGGCAAGAGAAAGAAATAAAGGGTATNAACCATCTGATCTTTGACAAACCTGACAAAAACAAGAAATGGGGAAAGGATTCCCTATTTAATAAATGGTGCTGGAAAAACTGGTTCACCATAAGTAGAAAGCTGAAACTGGATCCTTTCCTTACTCCTTCTATGCAAATTAATTCAAGATGAATTAGAGATTTAAATGTTAGACCTTAAACCATAAAAACCCTAGAAGAAAACCTAGGCAATACCATTCAGGACATAGGCATGGACAAGGACTTCATGTCTAAATCCTCAAAAGCAATGGTAACAAAGCCAAAATTGACAAATGGGATCTAATTAAACTAAAGAGCTTCTGCACAGCAAAAGAAACTACCATCAGAGTGAACGGGCAACCTACAGAATGGGAGAAAGTTTTTGCAATCTACTTATTTGACAAAGGGCTAATATCTAGAACCTACAAACAACTCAAACAAATTTACAAGAAAAAAACAACCTATCAAAAAGTGGGCAAAGGATATGAACAGACACTTCTCAAGAGAAGACATTTATGCAGCCAAGAGACACATTAAAGAATTCTCAGCATTACTAGGCATCAGAGAAATGCAAATCAAAACCACAATGAGATACCATCTCACAGTAGTTAGAATGGCGATCATTAAAAAGTCAGGAAACAACAGGTGCAGGACAGAATGTGGATAAATAGCAACACTTTTACACTGTTGGTGGGACTGTAAACTAGTTCAACTATTGTGGAAGATAGTGTGGCGCTTCCTCAAGGATCTAAAACAAGAAATACCATTTGACCCAGCCATCCCATTACCGGGTGTGTACCCAAAGCATTATAAGTCATGCTGCTATAGACACATGCACACATATGTTTGTGGTGGCACTATTCACAATAGCAAAGACTTTGAACCAACCCAAATGTTCGTCAATGACAGACTGGATTGAGAAAATGTGGCACATATACCCCATGGAATACTGTGCAGCCATAAAATAACATGAGTTTGTGTTCTTTTGTAGGGACATGGATGCAACTGGAAACCATCATTCTCAGCAAACTATCGCAAGAACAGAAAGCCAAACACCGCATGTTCTCATTCATAGGTGGACACTGAATAATGAGATCACCTAGACACAGGAAGGGGAACATCACATACTGGGGCCTGTTGCGGGGTTGGGGTAGGGGGGAGGAATAGCATTAGGATATATACCTAATGTAAATGATGAGTTAATGGGTGCAGCACAGCAACATGACACATGTATACATTTGTAACAAACCTGCATGGTGTGCTCATGTAGCCTAGAACATAAAGTTCTAGACCTTTGCAGCAAAATTGAATATACCCAGAAAAAAACTAGAAAAGAAGATATCTGTCAAACTGCTTTGTGATGGGTGGATTCATCCCACAGAGTCCTAACTTTCTCCTGATTCAGTAGTTTATAAACAATCTATTTGGAGTATCTGTGAACCAATATTTCGGAGCCCATGAGGCCAAAAGGGAAAAACTGAACATCCCCACATAAAAACTAGAATGAAGCTATCTATGAATCTGCTTTGCTATGTCTGTATTCATCCCCAGAGTTCAACCTGTGTTTTGATTCACCAGATTGAAAACACTCTTTTGGAGAATCTGTGAAGGGACATTTGTTAGACAATTGAGGACTGTGTGGAAAATCTGAGTATCCAAAGATAAAATATAGAAAGAAGCTATCTATGAAACTTCTTTGTGATGTTTGGATTCTTCTCACAGAGTTAAATCTTTCTCTTTATTCAGCAGGCTGGAAACACTTCTTTTTTTGGAAAATCTGTAAAGGGAGATTTAGGAGCCTGTGGAGGCCTAGTTGGAAAACAGAACACCCCCAGAGAAAAACAAGAAAGAAGCTATCTGTGAAGTTGCTTTGTGATGTGTTGATTCATCTCACAGAGGTAAAACTTTCTTCTGATACAGTAGATTGAAAACACTCTTTGTGGAGAACCTGTGAAGGGACACTCGGGAGCCCATTGAGGCCTATGGTGAAAAAACCAAGAATCCCCAGATAAAAACTGGGAAGAAGCTATCTGTGAAGTGCTTTGTGATATATGGATTCATCTCACAGAGTTATACCTTTTTTTTGATTCTGCATATTGGAAACACTCTTTTTGGAGAATCTACAAAGGAATATTTTGGAGCCCATTGAAGCCTAAGGGGATAATGGAATATCCCCAAATAAAAACTATAAAGAAGCTACCTGTGAAACTGCCTTGTGATGTGTGGATTCGTCTCACAGAGTTAAACTTGTCTTTTGATTCAGCATGTTGGAAACACTGTTCTGGGAGTATGTACAAAGATACATTTGGGAACACTTTGAGGCCTATGGGGAAAAACCACATATCCCATCGTAAAAAGTAGAAAAAAGCCATCTGTGAAACTTATTTGTGATCTGTGGATTCATCTCACAGAGTTAAATCTTTCTTCTGATTAAGCAGTTTGAAATAGTGTTTTTGTAGAATCTATGAAGAGATATTTGAGAGTCCATTGTGGCCTCTGGGGAAAAAACAAAACATCCACAGATAAAAACTAGAAACATGATATCTGTCAAATTGCTTTGCAATGTGTGGATTCATGTCATAGAGTTAAAACTTTATTTTGATTCAGCAGGTTGGAAACACTCTTTCTGGAGAATCCGCTAAGGGATATTGTTAGCCCATTGAAACCTACAGGGAAATACCGAATATCCTCAGATAGAAACTAGAAAGAAGCTATCTATGAAATAGCTTTGTGATGTGTGGATTCATCTCGCAGAATTAACTCTTTCTTTGTTTCAGGAAGTTGGAAACTCATCTATGTTGAGAATCTGCGATGGGACTACTTAAAGCCCATTGAAGCCTATGGGGAGAAAACGAATATTCCCAGATAAAAACTAGAAAGAAGCTATCTGTGAAACTGCTTTGGGTTGGGTGGATTCATCTAGGAG
Source organism: Rhinopithecus bieti (assembly GCF_001698545.2). Classification (NCBI taxonomy): domain Eukaryota; kingdom Metazoa; phylum Chordata; class Mammalia; order Primates; family Cercopithecidae; genus Rhinopithecus; species Rhinopithecus bieti. The sequence continues at coordinate 17,241 of NW_016811071.1, forward strand.
AGTTAAACTTTTCTTTTGATTCAGCAGGTTGGAAACACTCTTTTTGAAGAATCTCCAAAGGGACATTTGATATGCCCTTTGAAGGCTATGGGGAAAAATGAATATTGCCAGATGGAAACTAGAAAGAATCTATCTGTGAAACTGATGTGATGTGTGGATTCAGCTCACAGAGTTAAACCATTATTTTGATTCAGCTGATTGCAAACACCCATTTTTGAGGATCTGTGAAGGAACATTTAGAAGCTTACTGACATCTATGGGGAAAAGCAGAATATTCCCAGGTAAAAATGAGAATCAAGCTATCAGTGAAAAGTTTTGTGATGTGTCGATTCACGTCACAGAGTTAAACCTT
>NW_016811071.1:17843-22968 GCF_001698545.2 Rhinopithecus bieti
GATTCACGTCACAGAGTTAAACCTTTTTTTTTTTTTTTTGATTCAGCAGGTTGGAAACAGTCCTTTTGTAGAATCTGCGAAAGGTTATTTGGGAGCACACTGGGGCCTGCGTTGATAAAACAGAATATCCTTAGATAAAAACCAGAAAGAAGCTATTTTTCAACCTGATTTATGATGTGTGGATTCATCCCACAGAGTTAAAACTTTCTTTTGATTCAGGAGATTGTAATCACTCTTTGTGAAGAAACAGCAAAGCGATATTTGGTAGCCAATTGACGCCTATGGGAAAACAACCCAGTATCCCCCAAAAAGCTAGAAAAAAAGCTATGGGGAATAACAAATATCCCCAGAGAAAAACTAGAAAGAAGCTATCTGTGAAATTGCTTTGTGATTTGTAGATTCATCTCACAGAGTTAAGCCTTTGGATTCAGCAGGTTGGAAAGAGTCTTTTTTAATAATCTGTGAAGGGATATTTGGAAATCCACTGAGGCCTAAGGGTCATAACTGAGTATTCCCTGATAAAAAGTAAAAGGAAGATATCTTGAAACTACTTGTGATATGTGGGTCATCTCACACTGGTAAATCTTATTTTGATTCAACAGATTGGAAAGACTCTTTTTGGAGAATCTGTGAGGAAACATTTGGGAACCCATAAAGGCTTATGTGGAAGAGCTGAATATCGCCAAAAAGAAACTGAAAGGAACCGATCTGTGAAACTGCTTTGTGATGTCTGGATTAATCTCACAGAGTTAAAACTTTCTTGTGATTCAGCAGTTTGTAAACACCCTATTTGGAGAATCTGTGAAGGGACATTTTAGAGCCCATTGAGGCCTGTGAGGAAAGAGTAAATAATCCCGATAAAAACTAGAAAGAAGCTACCTGTGAAACAGATTTGTGATATGTGGATTCATCTCACAGAGTTAAACCTTTCTTTTGAATCAGCAGGTAGGAAACACTCTTTTCGGAGAATCTGTGATGGAATATTTGGAAGCCTATTGACGCCTATGTGGGAAAACCGAATATGCAAACATAAAAACTAGAAAGAAACTATCTTTGAAACTGCTTTGTGATGTGTGGATTCATCGCACAGAGTTAAACCTTTCTTTTGAATCAGCAGGTAGGAAACACTCTTTTTGGAGAATCCGTGATGGAATATTTGGGAGCCTATTGAGGCCTATGTGGGAAAACCAAATACACAAACATAAAAACTAGAAAGAAGTTATCTTTGAAACTGGTTTGTGATGTGTGGGTTCATCTAAAGAGTTAAAACATTTTTTTTGATTCAGCTTGTTGGAAAACTCTTTTGGTAAAATATCTGAAGGGACATTTGGGAGCCTGTTGAGGCCTATAGGGAAAAACAGAATATACCCAGAGAAAAACCAGAAAGAAGTTATCTGTGAACCTGCGTTGTGATGTGTGGATTCACCTCACAGAGTTAAACCTTTCTTTTCTTTCAGCAGGTTGGTAACAACTTTTGGAGAATATGCAAAGGGTTGTATGGTAGCCCATTGAGGCCTATGGGGAGAAACAGAATATCCTAAGATAAAAATGAAAAGGAAACTGTCCGCAAAATTGCTTTTGGATTTGTGGATTCATATCACAGAGTTAAACCTTTCTTTTGATTCAGCAGATTGGAGACACTCTTTTTGCAGAATCTGTGAGTGACAATTAAGAGCCCATTGAGGCCTAGGAGGAAAACCTGAATAACCCCAGATGAAAACTAGGAGGATGTTATCCTTGAAACTGGTATGTGATGTGTGGATTCATTTCACAGAATTAAACCTTTATTTTGATTCATCACGCTGGAAACACTCTTTTTGAAGATTCCATGATGGGACATTTTGGAGCCCATTGAGTCATATGGGAAAAACTTAATATCCCCAGATAGAAACCAGAAAGAACCTATCTGTGCAACTGCTTTTTAATGTTTGGATTCAACTCACAGAGTTAAACTTTTCTTTTGATTCAGCAGATTGATAAAACTTTTTTTTGAGACTTTAGAAGGGACATTTGGGAATGCACTGAAGTCTATAGGGAGAAATTGAACATCCCCATACAAACCTAGAAAGAAGCTGTCTAAAACACTGCTTTGTGATATGTAGATTCATCTAACAGAGTTTAAACTTTCTCTTGATTAATCAGGTTGAAAACACTGTTATTGGGGAATCTGAAAGGAAACATTTTTGACCGCTTTGAGGCCTATGGGGAAAAGTCAAATATCTCCAGTTGAAAACTAGAAAGAAGCAGACTTTGATCTTGCTTTGTGATACGTGGATTCATCTCGCAGAGTTAAACCTTGCTCTTGATTCAGAAGTCTGGAAAACACTCTTTTTGGGGAGTCTGTGAAGGGAAATCTGGGAACCCGTTGATGTCTATGAGGAAAACAAACTTCCCCAGATAAAACTAGAAAGAAGCTGTCTATGAAACTACTTTGTGATGTGTGGCTTCACCTCACAGAGTTAAACCTTTCTTTTCTTTCAGCAGGTTGGCAACAACTTCTGGAGAATATGTGAAGGGACGTATGGTAGCCCATTGAAGTCTATTGGGAAAAGCAGAATATCTCCGTAAAAAAATCTATAAGGAAGCTTTCTGTGAGACTGCTTTGTGATATCTGGATTCATCTCACAAAGTAAAACCTTTCTTATGATTGAGCAGTTTGGAAACACTCTTGTTATAGGATCTGTGAAGAAACATTTGGGAGCCCACTGAGGCCTACAAGGAAAAAATGAATGTCTCCAGAAGAAAACTAGAAAGAAGCAACCTATTAGTATGCTTTGTGATGTGCAGATTCACCTCACAGAGATAAACTTTTATTTTGAATCAGCAATTTGCAAATATTCTTTTTGGATCAGCTGCAAAGGGATATTTTGTGGTCATTGAAGCCTACAAGGCATAACGGATTATCCCCAGATGAAAACTAGAAAGAAGCTATCGGTGAAATTTGTTTGTGATGTGTGGATTTCTCTCACAGAGTTAAGCCTTTCTTTTAATTCAGCAGGTTGGAAACACTCTTTTTGGACAATCTGCGAAGGGACATTTGAAAGCACATTGAGTTTTATGGAAAAAACTGAATATCCTCAGATAAAACTGGAAAGGAGCAATCTTGGAAACTGCTTTGTGATGTGTAGATTCATCTCAGTATTAAAGGATTCTTTTGATTCAGCAGATTGTAAACACTCTTTATAAGAATCTGCAAAGGGACATTTGGGAGACCTTTGAGGAATATATGGAAAAAAGGAATATCCCCTAATAAAAACTGGAAAGAAGTTATCTGTGAAACTGCTTTGTGACATGTGAATTCATCTCACATAATTAAACATTTATTTTTATTCAGCACGTTGAAAACACTCTTTTTGAATAATCTACAAAGGGACATTTAAGAGCCCATTGAAGCCTATGGGAAAAAACTGAACAACCCCAGACAAAAAGTAGAAAGAAGCTGTCTTGGGAACTGCTCTGTTATGTATGGATTCATCTCACAGATTTAAAACTTTCCTTTGATCCATCAGGTTAGAAACACTTCTGTTAGGAGAATCTGCGAAGGTACAGTTAGGCGCCAATTGTGTTTTATAGGAAAAAACAAAATATCCCAAGACAAAAACTAGAAGGAAGCTATCTGTGAAACTGCTTTCTGGTTTGTGGATGCATCACACAGAATTAAAACTTTATTTTGAATCAACATGTTACAAACACTCTTACTGTAGAACCTCCAAAGGGACATTTGGGAGACCTTTCAGGGCTGTGGGGAAAAGCCAAATATCCCCATTTAAAAATTAGAAAGAAGCCATCTTTAAACTGCTTGGTGATGTATGAATTCATCTCACAAATAAAAATTATTTTGATCCAGCAAGCTAGAGAAACTATTTGTGTAGAATCTGCAAAGAAGCTTATGTGAGCCCATTGAGGCCTATTGGGAAAAACCAAATATCCCTAGATAAAAACTAGAAAGAAATTACTTGTGAAACTGTTTTGTGATGTATTGATTCATCTGATAGAGTTAGACCATGCTTTTGATTCAGCGGGTTGGAAACACTCTTTTGGATAATTGGTGAATGGACATTTGGGAGCCCTTTTAGACCTAAGTGAAAAAAGCGAAGATCTCCTAATAAAAACTAGAATGAAGCTATCTATGAAACTGATTTGTGATGTATGGATTCGCCTCACAGAGTTAAACCTTTCTTTTGTTTCAGCACTTTGAACACTCTTTTGGAGAATCTGTGAAGGGAAATTTGGGAACCCATTGAGGCGTATGAGGAAAACCAAACTTCCACAGATAAAACTAGCGATCAGCTGGCTACTAAACTACATTGTAATGCGAGGATTCATCTCATAGAGTTACCCCTTTCCTTTGATTTAGCAGAATGGAAACACTGTTTTTGGAGTATCTACGAAGGGACCTTTTGTAGCCCATTGATACCTATGGGGCAAAACTGAGTTATCCCTGACAAAAAACACAAAGAAGATATTTTGAAACTGCTTGTGATATGTGAGTTATCTCACAAAGGGAAATCTTTCTTTCGATCCAACAGGTTGAAGACTCTTTGTGGAGAATTTGTGAGGCAACTTTTGGGAGCCCATTAAGGCCTATGTTGAAGAGCTGAACATCCCCAGATAGAAACCAGAAAGAAGCTATCTGTGAAACTGCTTTGGGATGTGTGGATTCATCTCACAGAGTTAAAACTTTCTTTTAATTCAGCAGTTTGGAAACATCTTTTTTGGAGTTCCTGCAACAGGACATCTGGGAGCCCATTGAGACCTATAGGGATAAATCGAACATTTCCTGATAAAAGCAAGAAAGAATCTATGTGTGAAACTGCTTTGTGATGTGTGGATTCATCTCAAAAGGTAAGTATTTCTTTTGATTCAGCAGGTTGGGAACACTCTTTTGGTGAATTTGTGAAGGAACATTTGGGAGACAATTGAGGACTTTGGGGAAAACTGAAGATCCCCAGATAAAACTATAAGAAAGCTATCTGTAAAACTATTTTGTAATGTGTGGATTCATCTCACCAACTTTATCCTTTCCTTTCATTCAACGGGTAGAAAACACTCTTTTTGCAGAATCTGTGAAAAGACATTTTTGAGCCCATTGAAGTGTATGTGGCAAAATTGGATATCCCCAGAT
>NW_016811072.1:0-378 GCF_001698545.2 Rhinopithecus bieti
CTAAAAGAGTGTCAGTAAACTACTCCATGAAAAGAGAGGTGTAACTCTGTGTGATGAATCCACACATCACAAAGGAGTTTCTCAGAAATCTTCCTTCTAGTTTTTATCTGAGGATATTTTCCTATTCACCATAAGTCTCAACTCGCTTCCAAATATCACTTTGTAGATTCCACAAAAACAGTGTTAGCAAACTGCTCCATGAAACGAAAGATGTTACTCTGAGAGGCGAATACACACATAACAAAGAAGTTTCTCAGAAAGATTCTTCTAGTTTTTATCTGATTATATTTCCATGTGTCACACATAGGCTTCAATGTGATCCAAAATATCCCTTCTCAGATCCCCAAAAACAATGCTACCAAACTGCTCCATGAAAAG
>NW_016811073.1:0-1998 GCF_001698545.2 Rhinopithecus bieti
TGTATCATCCTTGATTTTTTTCAGCAGTGTTTTAAAAAATCTTGTTGTACATATCTTTACCTTCTGTGGTTAGCTGTGTTGTTAGATATTTAGTACTTTTGTGGATATTGCAAATGGAGCTGCCTTTTGATTTGGCTCTCAACTTGGGGTTATTGTTGTATAGAAATGCTACTGATTTTAGCCCTTCTATACACTAAAACTGACCAAGATGGGAATCAAATCGAGAACTCAACCCCTTTTACAATAGTTTCAAAACAATAAAATACTTAGAAATATACCTAACCAAGGATGTGAAAGAGCTCTACAAGGAAAACTACAAAACACTGATGAAAAAAATGTAGATAACACAGAAAATGTAAGCACATCCCATGATCATGAATGACTAGAATCAATATTTTGAGAACGACCATACTGACAAAAGCAATCTACAAGTTCATTGCAATTCCTATCAAAATACCATTATCATTCTTCATGGAATTAGAAAAAACAATTCTAAAATTTATATAGAACCAGAAAAAAAGAGCTCATATAGCCAAGGCAAGAATAAACAAAACAACAAATATGGAGGCATCACATTACCTGACTTCAAACTATACTATAAGGCAATAGTCACAAAACACCATAGTACTGGTATAAAATAGGCGCATAGACCAATGGAATAGAATAGATTACCTGGAAATAAATCCAAATACTTGCAGACAACTGATCTTTGACAAAGCAAACAAAAGATAAAGTGGGGAAAGGACATCCTATTCAACAAATGGTGCTAGGATAATTGGCAAGCCACATGTGGAAGAATGAAACTGGATCCTCATCTTTCACCTCATACAAGAATTAACTCAAGATGGATCAAAGACTGAAACTAACCTGAAACCGTAAACAGTCTAGAAGATAACATTGGAAAACCCCTTCTAGACATTGACTTAGGCAAAGATTTCATGACCAAGAACCCAAAAGCAAACGTAACAAAACAAAACTAAATAGGTGGTACTTAATTAAACGTAAAAGCTTTTGCACAGCAAAAGAAATCATCAGCAGAATAAACAGACAATCCACAGAGTGGAAGAAAATCTTCACAATCTATACATCTGACAAATTACTAATATACAGAATCTACAAAAAACTCAAACAGATCAGCAAGAAAAAAACAATTCCATCCAAAACTGGGCTAAACACATGAATAGGCAACTTTCAAAAGAAGATATACAAATGGCCAAAAGTATAAAAAAATGCTCAACATCACTAATGATGAGGGAAATGCAAATCCAAACCATGATATGAAACTACCTCACTTATGTAAAATGGTGACAATCAAAAAAAACTTAAAAAACGAAAGATGTTGGCATAGATGTGGTAAAAGGGAACACTTCTACACTGTTGATGGGAACGTAAACTAGTAAAACCAGTATGTAAAACAGTGTGGAGATTCCTTAACGAACTGAAAGTAGATCTACCATTTGATCCAGGAATCTTACTACTAGGTGTCTACCCAGAGGAAAAGTCATTATATGAAAACATACTTGCACTAGCATGTTTACAGCAGCACAATTTGCAATTACAAAATATGACATTAGTCCTAGTTCCCATCAATCAATGAGTGGATAAAGAGAATTACATAGATAGATAGATAGATAGATAGATAGATAGATAGATAGATATAGATGTATATGAATACTACTCTGTCATAAAAGGAATGAAATAATGGCAATCACAGCAACCTGGATGGAGACAATTATTCTAAGTGAAGTAACACAGGAATGGAAAACCAAATACCATATGTCCCAGTCATAAGTGGGAGCTAAGCTATGAGGGCGCAAAGTCATAAGAATAATACATTTTCTTAATCCAGTCTGTCACAGATGGACATTTGGGTTGATTCCAAGTCTTTGCTATTGTGAATAGTGCCGCAATAAACATACGTGTACATGTGTCTTTGTAATAGAATAATTTATAATCCTTTGGGTATATACCCAGTAGTGGGATGGCTGGGTCATATGG
>NW_016811073.1:5927-8754 GCF_001698545.2 Rhinopithecus bieti
AAAAATATGCAGGCACATCTCCTTTTATTGCGCTTTGCTTTATTGCACTTTGCAGATATTGCGATTTTTACAAATTGAAGGTTTGTGGCAACAGTGGGTCGAGCAAATCTATTGGTGTCATTTATCCATAGCATGTGCTCACTTCATGTCACATTTTCATAATTCTCACAGAATTTCAAACTTTTTCCTTACTCTTTTTCTGTATTATACTGGAGATTTTGTATTTCTGTGGGTTTGTTGGTAATGTACTTTTGTCATTTCTGATTATGTTTATTTGGATCTTTTCCCTTTTCATTGCTAGTCTAGCTAGTGTCTATCAATTTTATTTATTCCTTGAAAGAACCAAATTTTGAGTTTATTGATCTTCTGTATGTTTTTTCTAATCTGAATTTCAATCAGTTCATCTATGATTTTAATTATTTATTTTCTTCTCCTAGTTTAGGGTTCGTTTGCTCTTGTTTTTCTCATTCTGCTATATTTAATGTTAGGTTGATAAGTCAAGATCCTTCTAATTTTTTGATGTGGGCATTTAGCACTATAAACTTTTCTCTCACACTGCTTTAGTTGTATACCAGAGATTCTGGTATGTTGTATCTTTATTATCAGTAGTTTAAAAAGTTTTTTGATTTTGTTTTAATTTTATTGTTTATCCAAAAGTTATTCAGAGACCATTGGTTAATTTCCAGGTAATTTTATGGCTTTGAGAGATTCTTAGTATTTTTTTTTTTATTGTACTGTGACCTGAGAATATGGTGTGATATAGGTTTACAACATTTTGTGTTTTTTCTTGAGAATTGCTTTATGGTTGACCACGTGGTCAATTTTAGAGTATGGGCCATTGAAGATAAGAAGAAGGTATATTTTGCTGTTGTTTGGTGGAGTGTTCTGTAGATGTATGTTAGGCCCATTTTGACAACTGTTGAGTTTAGGTCCTAAACACTTTTATTAGTTTTCTGACACTGATACTCTCAGTGGCAGGCTCTTGAAGTCACCCACTACTATTGCGTGATTAAGTAAGTCTCTTCATAGGTCTCTAAAAACTTGTGTTATGAATCTGGGTGCTCCTGTGCTGGATGCATATACATTTAAGATAGGTCTTTTTGTTGAATTGAACTTTTGCCATTGTGTAATGCACTTCTTTGTCCTTTTTGATCATTGTTGTTTTCAAATTTCTGATATGATTTGGCTCTGAGTCCTCACCCAAATCTCATCTTGAATTGTAATCCCCATAATCCCCACATGTCATGAAAGGAACCCAGTGGGAGGTAATTGAATCATCTGGGTGGTTTCCCCCATGCTGTTCTTGTGATAGTAAGTGAGTCCCCACAAGATCTGATGGTTTTATAAGGGGCTTCCACCTTTGCTTGGCACTTGTTCTCTCTTCTGCCACCCTGTGAAGAGGTTCCCTTAACCATGATTGTTAGTTTCTTGAGGCTTCCCCAGCCATACCGAACTGTGAGTCAATTACACCTCTTTTCCTCATAAACTTCCCAGTATTAGTATTTTTTCAAAGCAGTGTGAGAAAAGACTAATACAGTCTGTTTTGTCTGAAATTTGAATAACAACCCCTGCTTTCTTCTGTTTTCCATTTGCCCAGTAGATTTTTCTCTATTCCTTTAATTTGAGCCTATAGGTGTAATTGCATGTAAGATGGGTTCCTGGAAGACAGCATACAGTTGAGTCTTCTTTCTTTATCCAGCTTGCCACTCTGTGACTTATAATTGGGGCATTTAGCCTGTTTACATTTAAGGTTAAAAGTGATATGTATGAATTTGATTCTGTCATCATGTTTTTAGCTGGATTGTCATGCAGACTTGATTGTGTAGTTGCTTTATAGTGCCAATAGTTTATATACTTAAAGTTGGTTTCTTTGGTGGCCAGTAGTGATCTTTCATGTCCATGTTTAGCACTATCTTAAGGGGTTCTCTTCTGACTTTTGCATTTCTGCTGAAAGATCCATCATTACCCTGATGGGGTTTCCTTTGAAGTTGACCTTACATTTCCCTTTGGATGCCTTTAATATTTTTTCTTTCACATTGACCTTGGAGAAGTTGATAAGTACGTGTCTAGGAGATAGTAATTTTGCATAGTGTCTCATAGGGGTTCTCTAAATTATACAAATTTGAATGTTGACACTTAGATTTGAGAAATTTTTGTGAATAATATCCCCAAATATGTTTTCCAAGTTACTTGCCCTCACTCCCTGTCTTTCAAGAATGCCAATGTGTTATAGGCTTGGGCTATTTGGTATATTGTGTTTTCATTTTAATTTTAGTGAAAACATTTTGTGATTATCCTTTTCAATTTTTTAAAATCAATAGTTTATTTGAAATGTGTTGTTTATTTTCCACATATCTTTAAAATTTTCAATTTTCCACCTGTTATTGATCTCTATTTTCAATGGAGTTCAGAATAGATATGTGATATAATTTTAGTTCTTTTAAATTTGTTCAGACTTGTTTTGTAACCTAATAAAAAAGGTGTTTTTTTTTCCTGATGCAGTTTTCTTAACTCTTTTTTAAAATTCTCACGAAAGTATTTTTGATCCTATATTGTTGTTTATTTGGTGCTTCAATGGGAGAAGGGCGTTGAGATTCTTAATCTGCAATCTTGCTGATGTCACCTTTAATCATTAATTGATTGTTGATTCAGATGCAAATATGTTCTGTGGGGGAGCTCACTCTATTCAGCAAATGGTAGAGGGAAAAGTCCATATCCATATATACAAAAAATAACTTTGTATCACATCTTATATAGAAATGAACTCAAAATTGATATAGATTTTAAAGTATAATTCAAAATTATAAAACTTCTAGATAAAACATAG
>NW_016811073.1:12661-22806 GCF_001698545.2 Rhinopithecus bieti
ATAATTAATAGCCTACCAACCAAAAAAAGTCCAGGACCAGATGGATTCACAGCTGAATTCTACCAGAGGTACAAGGAGGAGCTGGTACCATTTCTTCTGAAACTATTCCAATTAATAGAAAAAGAGGGAATCCTCCCTAACTCATTTTATGAGACCAACATCATCCTGATACCAAAGCCTGGCAGAGACACAACAAAAAAAGATAATTTTCACATTGATGTTCATCAATGATATTGGCCTGAAATTTTTTTTTGTTGCTGTGTCTCTGCCAGGTTTCGGTATAAGAATGATGCTGGCCTCATAAAATGAGTCAGGAAAAAGTCCCTATTTTCTATTGTTTGGAATAGTTTCAGAAGGAATGGTACCAGCTCCTGTTTGCACCTCTCGTAGAATTCAGCTGTGAATCCATCTGGTCTTGGGCTTTTCTGGTTGGTAGGTTATTAATTACTGTCTTATTTTCAGAACTTTTTATTGATCTATTCAGCCATTCGACTTCTTCCTGGTTTAGTCCTGGGAGGGTGTATGTGTAAAGGAATTTATCCATTTCTTCTAGATTTTCTAGTTTATTTGCATAAATGTGTTTATAGTATTATCTGATGGTAGATTGTATTTCTGTGGGGTCAGTGGTGATATCCCCTTTATTATTTTTTATTGTGTCTAATTGATTCTTCTCTTTTTTTCTTCATCAATCTGGCTAGCGGTCTATCTATTTTGTTAATCTTTTCAAAAAACCAACTCCTGGATTCCTTGGTTTCTTGAAGGGTTTTTCCAAAATATCCTTAAGCTGATAAGTAACTTCAGCAAAGTCTCAGGATACAACATGAATGTGCAACAATCACAAGCATTCCTATACACCAATAATAGACAGAGAGCCAAATCATGAGTGAACTCCCATTCACATTGCTACTAACAGAATAAAATACCTAGCATTACAACTTAAAAGGTATACGAAGGACCTCTTTAAGGAGAACTACAAACCACTGCTCAAGGAAATAAGAGAGCACAGAAAAAAATGAAAGAAACATTCCATGATCATGGATAGGAAGAATCAATATTGTGAAAACGGCCATACTGCCCAAAGCAATTTACAGATTCAATGCTATCTCCATCAAACTACCATTGACTTTCTTCACAATATTAGAAAAAAACTACCTTAAATTTCATACAGAAGCAAAAAAGAGGCCATATAGCTCAAACAATCCTAAGCAAAAAGAACAAAGCTGGAGGCATCACGCTACCTGACTTCAAACTATATTAAAAGGCTACGGTAACCAAAACAGCATGGTACTGGTACCAAAACAGATATATAGACCAATTAAACAGAACAGAGACCTCAGAAATAATCACACACATCTACAACCATCTGAGCTTTGACAAACCTGACAAAAACAAGCAATGCGGAAAGGATTCCATATTTAATAAATGATGTAGGGAAAACTGGCTAGTTATATGCAGAAAACTGAAACTGGACCCCTTCTTTACACCTTATACAGAAATTATCTCAAGATGGATTAAAGACTTAAACGTAAGACCTAAAACCATAAAAAACCTAGAAGAAAACCTAGGCAATACCATTCAGGACATAGGCATGGGCGAAGACTTCATGACTAAAACACCAAAAGCAATGGCAACAAAAGCCAAGATTGACAAATGGGATCAAACTAAACTAAAGAGCTTCTGCATAGCAAGAGAAACAATCGTCAGAGTGAACAGGCAACCTACAGAATGGGGAAAAAATTGCAATCTATCTATCTGACAAAAGGCTAATATCCAGAATCTATAAGAAACTTAAACAAATTTACCAGAAAAATCAAACAATCCCATCAAAAAGTGGGCAAAGGATATGAACAGATACTTCTCAAAAGAAGTCATTTATGTGGCCAACAAACGTATGACAAAGAACTCATCATCACTGGTAGTTAGAGAAGTGCAAATCAAAACCACAATGAGATACCATTTCACACCAGTTAGAATGGTGATCATTAAAAGTCAAGAAACAATAGATGCTGGAGAGGATGTGGAGAAATAGGAAGAGTTTTGCACAGTTGGTGGGAGTGTAAATTACTTCAACCATTGTGAAAGACAGTGTGTTGATTCTTCAAGGATCTAGAACCAGAAATACCATTTGACCCAGCAATCCCATTACTGAGTATATACCCAAAGGACTATAAATCATTCTACTATAAAGACACATGCACACATATATTTACTGTAGCACTATTCACAATAGCAAAAACTTTGAACCAACCCAAATGCCCATCAATGATAGACTGGATAAAGAAAATGTGGTATATATACGCCATGGACTACTATGCACCCATAAAAAAGAATGAGTTCATGTCCTTTGCACGGACATGGATNAGAAGTGCAAATCAAAACCACAATGAGATACCATTTCACACCAGTTAGAATGGTGATCATTAAAAAGTCAAGAAACAATAGATGCTGGAGAGGATGTGGAGAAATAGGAAGAGTTTTGCACAGTTGGTGGGAGTGTAAATTACTTCAACCATTGTGAAAGACAGTGTGTTGATTCTTCATGGATCTAGAACCAGAAATACCATTTGACCCAGCAATCCCATTACTGAGTATATACCCAAAGGACTATAAATCATTCTACTATAAAGACACATGCACACATATATTTACTGTAGCACTATTCACAATAGCAAAAACTTTGAACCAACCCAAATGTCCATGAATGATTGACTGGATCAAGAAAATGTCACACATATACACCATGGAATACTATGAAGCCATATAAAAGGATGAGTTCATGTCCTTTGCAGGGACATGGATAAAGCTGGAAGCCATCATTCTCAGCAAACTAACACAGAAACAGAAAACCAAAAACTGTATGTTCTCACTCATAATTTGGAGTTGAACAATGAGAATACATGAGCACAGGGAGGGGAACATTACACACTGGGGCCTGTCAGGGAGTGGGAGACTAGGGGAGGGATAACATTAGAAGAAATACTTAACGTAGATGACAGGTCGATGGGTGCAGCAAACCACCGTGGCACGTGTGTACCTGCGTAACAAACTTGCACGTTCTGCCCATGTATCCCAGAACTTAAAGTATAATAATAACAAAAAAAGAGACTCATCTCACACATAATGACCCTCATAGGCTCAAAATAAAAGCATGGAGAAAAACCTACCAAGCAATGGGAAAAGAGAAGTAAGCAGGGGTTGCAATCCTAGCTTCAGAGAAAATGGATATTAAACCAACACAGATCAAAAAAGACAAAGAAGGGCAATACATAATGGTAAAGGGTTCAATTTAGCAAGACCTCATTATCCTAAATATGTTTATGCACCCAACATAGGAGCACCCAGATACATAAATCAAATTCTTAGAGACCTGTAAAGAGACATGGACGCCCGCATGATACTAGTGGGAGATTTCATCACTCCACTGACAGTATTAGGCAGATCATCAATGCATACAATTACTGAACATATTCAGGACCTAAAGTCAACATTGGACCAAATAGATCTGGTAGATCTTTACAGATGTCTCCACACAAAACAACAGAATATACATTTTCTTATCACCACACATGCTATGTACTCTAAAGTCGACCACATAATTTGACATAAAGCAATACTCAATGAATTTTTAAAAAATGAAGTTATACCAAACACACTCTCAGACCACAGTGCAATAAAAGTGAACCTCAAGACTATGAAAATCCCTCAGAAACATCCTATTACATCAAAAGTAAACAACCCGCTACTGAGTGATTTCTGGGTGAATAATGAAATTAAGGCAGAAGTCAAGAAGTTCTTTGAAAATAATGAGAAGAAAGATACAACATAACAGAGTCTCTGGGACACAGCTAGGGCAGTGTTAACAGAAAAATTCACAGCACTAAATGTTCACATCAAAAAGTTACAAAGATCTGAAATTAGCAACCAAACTTCACAACTGAGAGAATTAGAAAAGCAAGAACAAATAAACCTCAAAGGTAACAGAAAATGAAAAATAACAAAATCAGGGCTAAGCTGAAGGAAACTGAGACATAAAAACCCATTCAAAATATCAACTAATTTAGGAGTTGTTATTTTGAAAAAATTAATAAAAGAATAGGCCACTAGCTAGACTAATAAAGAAGAAAAGAGAGAAGATCCAAATAAAAACAGTTAGAAACAATGAAGGGAATGTTATTACCAACCCCACAGAAATAAAAACAACCACCAGAAACTACAATGAATTTCTCTATGCACACAAACTAAAAAAATCTAGAAGAGATGGATAAATTCCTGGAGACATACACCATCCAAAGACTGAGCCCGTAAGAAATGATTTTCTGAAGAAATCGATAATGAGCTCTAAAATTGAATTGGTGATAAATAGCCTGTCAACAAAAGAAAGTCCAGCACCTGATGAATTCACAGATGAATTTTACCAGATGTACAAAGAAAAGCTGGTACCATTCCTACAAAAACTATTCCAAAATGTTGAGGAGAAGTGACTCCTCCCCAACTTATTATATGAGGCCATCATCATCTTGATTCCAAAACCTGGCAGTGACACAACAACAAAAAACCCTTGAGACAATATTCTTGATGAATATTGATGCAGAAATCCTCAGCAAAATACTTGTTAACTGCATCCAGCAACACTTCAAAAAGCTAATTTACCATGATCAAGTAGGCTTAACACACACAAATCAATAAATGTGATTCATCACATAAATGGAACTAAAGACAAAAAACTGCATGATCATCTCAATAGATGCAGGAAGGGCATTTCATAAAATTCCACATCAGTTTATGTTAAAAACTCTCAATAAACTACATATTGAAAAAACACACCTCAAAATAATAAGAGCCATGTATGACAAACCCACACCCAACATTATAATGAATGGGCAAAAGTTGGAAGCATTCCCCTTGAAAACTGGCACAAGACAAAGATGCCCTCTCTCACCACTTCTATTCAACATAGTGTTTGAAGTCCTAGCCAGAGCAATTAGGCAAGAGAACAAAATAAAGGGCATACAATGAGGAAGAAAGAAAGTCAAACTATTTCTGTTGGCAGACGACATGATTCTATATGTAGGAAACCCCATAGTCTCAGCCCAAAAGCTCCTCCAGCTGATAAATAATTTCAGCAAATTTGCAGGATACTGAATCAATGTACAAAAATCCCTAGCATCCCTATACACCAACAGTAGCCAAACTGAGGGGAAATCAGAAATGCAATCTCATTCACAATTGCCACAAAAAGAATAAAATACCTAGGAATACAGCTAACAAGCGAGGTAAAAGATACTTACAATGAGAATAACAAAACACTGCTCAAAGAAATCAGAGAAGACACAAACAAAGGAAAAAAACATCCCATACTTATAGATTGAAAGAATGAATATCATTAAAATGACTATATTGCATACAGACTCAATATTTTTTCTATCAAACTACTAACAACATTATTCACAGAACAAGAAAAACCTATTTTAAAATACATATGGCAGCAAAAAATAGCCCAAATAGCCATGGCAATACTAACCAAAAAGAACAAAGCTGGAGACATTACATTACCCAAGTTCAAACTATATTGCAAGGCTGCAGTAACCAAAACAGCACGGTACTGGTACAAAAACAGAGACATAGAACAATGGAATAGAATAGAGATCCCAGAAATAGACCACACATCCACAGCCCTCTGATCTTCGACAAAGCTATGAAAAACAAGTAATGGGGAAAAGACTCCCTATTCAATAATGGTCCTGGGATAACTGGCTAGCCATATGCAGAAGGTTGAAGCTAGACCCCTTTTTTACATAATACACAAAAATCAGCTCAAAATGGATTAAAAACTTAATTGTAAAACCCAAAACTATAGAACACTGGAAGACAACCTAGGCAATGCCATGCTGGACATAGGAACAGGCAAAGATTTCATGACAAGGACTCCAAAGCAATCACAACAGAAGCAAAAATTGACAAATGGGACTTAATCAAACTAAAGAGCTTCTGCACAGCAAAAGAAACAATCAACAGAGTACACAGACAACCTACAGAATGGCAGATAATATTTGCAAACTATGCATCTGACAAAGGTCTAATCCAGCATCTATAAGGAACTTGTGATGGTTAATATTGAGTGTCAACATAATTGGATTGGAGGATGCAAAATATTCTTCCTAGGTGTCTGTGAGAGTGTTGCCAAAGGAGATTAACATTTGAGCAGTGGACTGGGAGAGGTAGATCAACCCTCAATCTGGGTGGGCAGAATCTAATCAACTGCCAGCATAGCTAGAATAAAAGCAGGCAGAAGAATGTGGAAGGACTAGATTGACTGAGTCTTCCGGCCTTCATCTGTATCCTATGCTGGATGCTTCCTGCCCTCAAACATAGGACTCCAAGTTCTTCAGCTTTTGGACTTGGACCTACACCAGTGGTTTGTCAGGGGTTCTTGGGCATTTGGCCACAGACTGAAGGCTACATGGTCAGCTTCCCTACTTTTGAGGTTTTGGGATTTATACTGGCTTCCTTGCTCCTCAGTTTGCAGACAGCCTATTGTGGGGCTTCACCTTGCGACTGTGTAAGTCAATACTTCTTAATAAGCTCCCTTTCATATATACATTTATCCTATTATTCCTGTGCCTCTAGAGAATTCTAACACAGAGCTTAAACAAATTTACAAGATAAAAACAACCCTGGCTGGGCGCAGTGGCTCACACCTGTAATCCCAGCACTTTGGGAGGCTGAGGAGGGCAGATCACCTGAGGTCAGGAGTTCGAGACCAGCCTGACCAACATGGAGAAACCCCATCTCTACTAAAAATACAAAATTAGCCAGGCATGGTGGCGCATGCCTGTAATCCCAGCTACGTGGGAGGCAGAGGCAGGATAATCGCTTGAACCCAGGAGGGAGATGTCGCAGTGAGCCGAGATCACGCCATTGTGCTGCAGCTTGGGCAACAAGGGTGAAACTCCATCTCAAAAAAAAAAAAAAAAATTTAAAAGTGGACAAAGGACATGTACAGACACTTCTCAAAAGAAAACATACATGCTCCCAACAAGCTTATGAAAAAAAGCTCAATATGACTGGTCATTAGAGAGATACAAGTCGAAACCACAATGAGATATGATCTCATACCAGTCAGAATGGTATCATTAAAAAGTCAAAACAACAGCAGATGCTGGCAAGGTTGTGGAAAAAAGAGAACACTTACACACTGTTGGCGGAAGTGTAAATTAGTTCAACCATTGTGAAAAGCACCATGGCGATTCCTGAAAGAGTTAAAAGCATCACTATTATTTGACCCAACAATCCCATTACTGGGTATATACCCAGAGGAATACAAATCATTCTACCATAATGAAACATGCATGTGAATGTTCATTGCAGCCATATTTGCAATAAAGAAGACATGGATTCAACCTAAATGCCTATCAATGACAGATTGGATAAAGAAAATGTGGTACATATGCACCACGGAATACTATGTAGCCATAAAAGCGAACAAGATCATGTCTTTTGTGGGAACATACACGAAGCCGTAGGTTATTAGCCTTAGTAAACAAACACAGGAATAGAAAGACAAATATCATATATTCTCACTTGTAAGTGGGAGTTAAATGATTAGTACACAGGAGCACATAGAGAGGAACAACAGACACTGGGTCTACTTGAGGCAGGAGGGTGGCAGAAGGGAGAAAAGCAGAAAACATAACTATTCGGTAGTGGGCTTAATACATGGGTGATGAAATAATATGTACAATAAACTCCCGTCACACATCTTTACCTATGTAAAAAATCTTCATATGTACCCCGAAACCTAAGATAAAAGTTTTAAATATCTCAACTTAAAATGAGTCAAAGATTTTAATATACATTTCACCAAGAAGATATAAAATGACCAAGATATGTAAAAAATGCTTTACATTTTGGACATTAAGGAAAATTAGAGAAATACAAATGTTAACATCTCAACATGAGATATCACGTGTATTTATTTACACTCACTGCCGCACTAGAATGGCTGGTAATAAAAAAGAAAAAGAGACACATGCGAATGTAAAACTGAAAACAGAATGGACCTGGATAGTCAACACCCCCTTACTATATGGGAATTTAAAATGGCACACAGCATTTAAAAGTTTTTTGCAACGTTCTAAAACGATAAACACAAATTTGCTAATGACTCAGAAAATCCGCAATCCTAGTTATTTATATAAAAAGGAATGCGGCAAACCAAAAATCTGGCACAAAGAGCTGGTATGCCAAATGATCTATATGTCAGCCTTCATTATTCATTACAATAGTCAAAGCTGGAAACAATCCCATATGTTCATCTGGTAAATAAATAAATAAATAAATAAATAAATAAATAAATCCATATGTTCATCTGGTAAAAAAACTATGAATAGTTTATTTAGTTATTAGCCTATGTTCATTTAATAAAATAAGTTTATGATTAGGAACTTACATTGTGTGAATTTTATGGCATAGAAATCATACTTTAATACATTTTTAAAAATATAAACACATACATGTAAAATTTATAAACAAAATATAAAAAAAGGTGGCTATTGCTGCATCTGTGTTGGTGATATTCTGAGTTATTTAAATAAATTCTAATTTAATGTATGGAGTTTCTATTTATCTGCAATAAAACTTGAGCTCATGTGTGGTAAATCAAACAATAATAAAAACCAAATAGTTTCAATCTATTTAATAAGCACAGATTTAAGGTATTTATATATAGCCAGTGGAGCCACCAATTTAAGGAAATACCACTACCTTTCATTGTCTAGTGGCATCTATATTGGAATACCTTCAAACATGACCATTTGACCACATTTTATTTAAAGCTCTGAAATGCACAGTCACTTTGAATATACCATTCAATTTATTGAAATACGTGTTTCATAAATAAATTTCATGTCAGCCCATAATGTTATTTTTACCACTCTTCCTGTATATCAAAGAAAATTCAAATAAATTTTTTAGTATTTGATAATAATGGACAGATTTGACGAAGTAGGATTTGACCATGGGAATTTGAGATAGTGCAAACATTGTAAACAATGCTGGGGAAGATAATTAAAGTTGTAGAAAGCTATTCAGTATATTTTTCCTAGATGTCATTTTATCCAATCAATAATATTGTGACTCTGACCTAGGCACCTGGGATACAAAGGTTTCTACACACTTTTAGTGACTTAATGGTCATTAACATTAAGTATCTGTTTTATAATTTATGTTATCAATAATCTTTGATTGAACTTACAGGTTACTCACATTTATTTTCTGATAACAAATGTCACCACCATGAATACTTTTGTGGCTTAATTTTTATACACATCCCTAATTGTTTCTTTTTTCCTACTAACTTTATTGAAGTATATATGTGAGAAACAAACTCACCCATCCAAATGCAAATAATGAACTCAGAGGCCCAGAGGACAGCAAAAGTGTGACTTTTAATGACAGTCTTGCAAGATTGGGTATCTGGCATGCAGGCACACCCAGCAAAGATTTAACAAGCAATTTGTCCCCTGGTGTGCAGGTCCTTCCCCGTTTCCTCACAGGCTGAGTACTATGGGGTCACAATCTTCCCAGATGTCGCCTATTGATTGTTAGGCAGGGGCTTCAAGTATGTTCTGTAGGGTCTTTCTGCTGTATTTAATTGCAGCCCACAATGCATTACAACTTTCTCAGGCCTCCTCCCACATTTGACTTATGGCCCTACTGGCTGCACTTAGCTGATAAGAAAGGGTACAATTATCTATGTTGCAACCTAGCCTAAACTAAATTTTTTCGTGGGGTTGGAGAGGGTAGTTGAAGGGGCCCCGACTGACAGATGCCTCGCCATTGGGTGAAAGGCAAGGCAGGAAGGAGGGGGGTGGTGGTGACTCAGTACTCTCTGCTCTTTATCTCTTTATTTCCATGTAGTCTGCTTAAAGCTAAGGCACTTAGAATTGAAAATGGGCCATCACATAAGATTATTTTCTTTTTTTCTTTCTTTATTTCTTTTTTATTATACTGTAAGTTCTAGGGTACATGTGCACAACGTGCAGGTTTGTTAATATGTATACATGTGCCAAGGTGGTGTGCTACACCCATTAAACCATCATTTACATTAGGTATATCTCCTAATGCTGTCCCGCCCCCTCCCCCCA
>NW_016811074.1:0-729 GCF_001698545.2 Rhinopithecus bieti
AAACTGCTTTTGAAGTGTGCATACAGCTCACAGAGTTAAAACTTTCTTTTGATTCAGCCAGATAAGAACACTCTTTCTGAGAAATCTTCAAAGGGACACTTGAGAGCACATTGAGGCCTATAAGGAAAAACCACATATCCCCAGATAAAACTAGAAATAGTCTATCTGTGAAACTGTTTGATGAGGTGTATATTCATCTCATAGAGTTAACAGATTTTTTTTGACTCAGCAGATTTGAAACACTCTTTTTGTAGAATTTGGGAAAGGATATTTGGGAGCCTATTGTGGCCTATGGGAAAAAACAAAATAACCCCAGATAAAAAGTAGAAAGAAGCTATCTCTGAAACTGCTTTTTGATGTGTGAATTCATCTCAGTGTAAAACTTCACTTTTATTCACCAAGTTGGAAACACTCCTGTCATTGAATCTACAAAGGGAAATTTGAGAGCCCTTTGAGGCCTATGGGAAAAGACGAATATCTCCAGATAAAAACCAGAAAGGAGCTGTCTTAGATCTTGAATTGTGATATGTGGATTCATCGCACAGAGTTAAACATTTCTTTTGATTAACAGGTTAACAACACTCTTTTCATAGAATCTGCGAAGGTACATTTGGGAGCCCATTGAAGCCAATGGGGAAAACTGAATATCCCCAGATAAAACTGGAAAGAAGCTATCTGCAAAACTGCTGTGTGATGTGTGGATTCATTTCACAGAATTAAATATTTCTT
>NW_016811075.1:0-1891 GCF_001698545.2 Rhinopithecus bieti
GTTTGCCCGGGTATCAGCAGCAGAGTTTGCTGAAGATAGAATATTGCTGGACAGCGAGAGTACCTGTCTGATTCTTCCTTTGGAAATTTCCTCTCAGTGGTGTACTCCAAACTGTGAGGTGTGGGGTATCAGACTGCCCCTAGTGGGGGATGTCTCCCAGCTAGGCTACTCAGGGGTCAGGGACCCACCTGAGCAGGCAGTCTGTCCATTCTCAGATCTCAACCTCTGCATTGGGAGATCCACGGCTCTCCCCAAAGCTGTCAGACAGAGTCTTTCGTGTCTGCACCGGCCCCCACTGCCTCCCCTGTTGCTCTTCAGCTGTGCGCTGTCCCCAGAGGTGGAGTCTCAGTTGAAAATGCAGAAATCACCAGTCTTCTGTGTAGCTCGCACTGGGAGTTGGAGACTGGAGCTGTTCCTATTCGGCCATCTTGCTCTGTCCCCCAATAAACTCTATCTAGTGTGATATCTTTATCTTAGAGTGACTGTGGTGGAAACTGTGTTAGACACTGTGCTGAGATTGAAAGAAGATGACACACGCGAAAATTTACAGTACAGGATTTCACATATGAGTTTCATAGAGGACACTGGCATACGTTGGCCTTATTCTGCCTGAAACACAATCATTTCTGGATAGCCAGACCCACAACCTGGTGAGACCCAGTACCAAGAAAGACAAATTTTTTTTTTGCTTCCTCTTCAACTTCTTTTCTGTCTATGGCAAATGGGTCACATTCCAGAAGGAACTGCCCCAGCAAAAATTACTTTTCTCATCCTAAAAAATAAAATTAGATTTTTAACATGGGTCTATAATGTGGGATATCTTCTTGAAGTAACAGTAAACTATCCATCAAGTACATTTTCAGAGTCTGTGCCACCAAAATTGTAGAACCAATATTGGTATTCTTTTCCTTACTAAATCCAGTTACAGGTAAGCTCTAAAAGTCTCAATAATTTCATGTGAATTTTAGTTACAGGCCATTTTTTTTAAATTTTTTATTTAATTTTTTTATTTTTGAGACAGAGTATCACTGTGTTGCCAAGGCTACAGTTCAGAGTCATAATCACAGCTCACCACAGCTTCTATCTCCCCATCTCTGGTAATGCTACCACCTTAGCCTCTTGGGTATTAGGAGCTACAGGCATGTACTATCATACTCAGCTTTTTTTTTCTTTTTGTAGATACAGGGTCACAGTACGTTGAGACCAGGCTGGTCTCAAATTCCTGGACTCAAGGAATCCACCAACTTCAGTCTCCCAAAATGCTGGAGCTGCCGGCATGAGCCACTGTGCCCAGTCCATAGGCCTTTTCAAGAACTATGTCACATTTCACCACTTTTATGTTTTGATTTTTCCTACAGCTGTTTGAAAGAATACATAGAAACAGCATTGAGAGACTGCCTTTCATATTCTTACAAAACTGCGTTTCATTCTTTAGAATTCCAAATAAAATAAAATAAAGACATAGCAGCCTTAACCAGCAGTGCTTTCTCTGTACTCGTTAGCAGAGCTTTAGTCCAATGATCCTATTATGTTTACATTCCCATTACTTCCTATCTTATATTTTATGTTTAAGATGAAGAATACATCTTAGACCTTGGAGAATAAGCTATAAAATGCCCTGTATCTTTGACCTTCAATGTGACCTTCTCCTGGAAACCTTGTTTCCCGCAATCTAGTTACTGAACTTGTGCCTCATCTTGGAGACCTGATCAAAAGTCTTCTCATCTCAATTGACTTTACTAGTCAGAATACATACTGCATTTCTCCAAGTGTCTATGAAATACATGTAGTGTTGTCCTCATGGTCCTTCCTGGTGGACCACTAAGTTCCTGAAAATAAGGTCCTCTTCTTTTCATTGTTGAGATACTTTTGTTTCAACTTAGGGTAATGA
>NW_016811076.1:0-888 GCF_001698545.2 Rhinopithecus bieti
TTTTTTTTATTTATTTTTTTTTTTGAGGTGGAGTCACCCAGGCTGGAGTGCAGTGGTATGATCTTGGCTCACTGTAACCTCTGCCTCCTGGTTTCAAGTGATTCTCAGGCCTCAGTCAACTGAATTACAGGCATGCGTCACCACGCCTGGCTAGTTTTTGTATTTTTAGAAAAGACAGCATTTCGCCATATTGGCCAGGTGGGTCTCGAACTCCTAACCTCAAGTGATTCACCCACCTCGGCCTCCCAAAGTGCTCGGATTACAGGCATAAGCCACGGCACCCGGCTCACTCTCAACATTGTGGTTGACCACTGTAGCCCATACTGGCTGCTGTCATATCTGCAAAGTGATCTGTCACCCATTTAGTTGATGACAGTGTTCTCAATCTGTTTTTCAACATCATCCATCTAAAAAGCCTTTTTAGACATTCTCCTAATTTTTCCCATGTAATTTTTTTAATGATATAGTATCATTAAAGTCTCAGGATACAAAACAAATGTGTAAAAATCACAAGCATTCCTATACACCACTAATAGACTAACAGCCAAATCGTGAGTTAACTCTCATTCACAATTGCTACAAAGAGAATAAAATACCTAGGAATACAACTTACAAGGGATGTGAAGGACCTCTTCAAGGAGAACTACAAACGATTGCTCAACAAAATAAGAGAGGACACAAAAAAATGGAAAAACATTCTATGCTCATGGATAGAAAGAATCAGTATCGTGAAAATAGCCATACTGCCCAAACATTCCATGCTCATGTATACAAAAGAATCAATATCATGAAAATGGCCAAACTGCCTGAAGTAATTTATAGATTCAAAGCTATTCCCATTAAGCTACCATTGACTTTCTTCACAGAATTAGAAAAAAAACTACTTTA
>NW_016811077.1:0-4711 GCF_001698545.2 Rhinopithecus bieti
AATAAATAAATAAATAAATTAATTAATTAATTAATTAAAAAAAAAAGAAAGAAGTTAAAACGAATATCCTATAATCCAGTAACTCTGCTCATGGAGTAATACCCAAGAGACATATACAAGAATGCTCATGAGAACAATATTTGAGTAATAAAAACTCAAACATTCCAATTGCCATGAAAAGAGACTAAATAAACCATCAGCACTCTTTTACACAAAGAAGAATATCCAATATTAAAATGTAGAATAATATACAACAGTAAAATGTAGAACCTTAAACTATACACAGCCAAATTTTGGAAACATAATGTTAACTAAAAAAGTAAATTCCAGAAGAATAAATTCGATAGAATACTTATAGAAATATTGTTTAAATTAGCAGAATTAAACAATGAAGCATACATGCAAATGGGATAAAACTATGTATTCAGAAAAAGCAGGGGATCATTAGGCTAGTGATTACTTTCAAGATGGGATAGTAAAGCATGACAAGCAATCTATTTATTACTAATGATCTAATTCTTGGGTTTATGGGCATTCCTTATATTATTATACTTTAACTCTTACGTGTATCTTATATTAATCCTTTGTACGTAATAAATAATTTCTATCTTCTCTAAAAAGAAATGAGAGAGCAAAGTCCTATTCCACTCAGAGGAAAGAGCATTGCAAAGACTTTAAAGCAGCAAGTTCGAGGAATAACATGGAGCAATAGAAATAGAAAGAAAGCTCTGAAAGATGTTAGGATGGTAGTAGGGAGGAGGAGTTCGGCATGTGAACACCTCTGAAATACCAATGCCACTGCTATCATACACATTATCTTCTCACCTTGTTAGGAAGATGGTCCTTGTAAACTTGATCTTGGGCTGGGTTTGGTGGCTCACGCCTGTAATCCCAGCACTTTGGGAGGCCAAGGCAGACAGATCACGAGTTCAAGAGTTCGAGACGAGCCTGGCCAACATGGTGAAACCCCATCTCTACAAAGAATACAAAAATTAGCCGGGCATGGTGGTGTGTGCCTGTAATCCCAGTTACTCAGGAGGCTGAGGCAGGAGAATCGCTTGAACCCGGGAGGCAGAGGTTGCAGTGAGCCAAGATCGTGCCACTGCACTCTAGCCTGGGTGACAGAGCAAGACTTCATCTAGAGAAAAACAACAACAACAACAGCAACAAAAACTTGATCTTGCTAATTAGCAAGTGTTGATTAACCTTGCCATGACTGCAAGTTCCCCAACAGACAGAGCTCATGGAGAAGGCTTTAAAGTTACGGACCATTAACTCAGAATTCATGTATCAATGGAATTTTTCAACTCTTCATGAAGACGTGCTGGGTTTTCAGTTTGGAACCATCATTTAAGGTACCATTTCAGTTGTAATCTCATTTTACTTTTCTTACTACAAAATTTTATATAAAAATAGCATTTTTTCCTGATTACAAAAAAGGAGTAAATAGTTATTGTAGAAAATGTGAAAATACAAATAGGCATTAAAGAGAAATAAAATTCACTGTGATGCCAATATTCAAAGTTACACTCTGTTTAAAGACTGGTATACACACATACACACATGCCACATTTTATTTCACTAATTTGGAAAGCCTGTCATTTCTCACATGGTTAATTGTAATTATTTAAATTTTAATATTGTCTTCAACTCACTACATATTCTTCAAAGAAAGGTGTTGACAAATCATGGCCTTTAGGTCAAATGTAGCCTGCCACCCGCTTTTGTAAACCAAGTTTTATTAGGACACTGCCATGTTTATTTGCTTACATATAAACCAAAGTTTTAGCAACAGAGTTGAGTAGTTGTGATGGAGATTGCACCATAAAGCTATTTGGCCTTTGCAGAAAAGGTGCTAAAGTTTGCTAAAAGACATACTTTAGTGCCTATCTATTAATAGTATTCTGTTTTATGAATGTATTATAAATTAACAACTCCTCATTATTATATATTTTAATCTTTGCCACCACCCTTACAATGAAATTGCTGGATCAAAGTATATATGTCCTGTGTAAAGAGTTTAAGCATGTAGCCGGCCACATTTTCTTCCAGAAGGTTGTACCCATTGATATCACCACCGTTATTCACAGCCAAACTTCTGGAAAGAATACATCCAAATCCTCTGCAAGGACACTGTCAGCACCTCCTTGTGACCCTTTGCTCTGTCATTGCTGCTAGTTACAGTGAGAATTCCTCGTTTACTTGACCTCTCCAGGCCTTTGACATGACAGATCCTTTTTTCTGGTTCTCTTTTTCCTTGGATTCCAAAGCCCTCCAGTTTTCTGCTTTTCCTCTGCTCCTTCTTTTTCTCCTTAGGTGTTCTTCCTCTTGTATCTTACTGGTGGAAATTTCCCAAGAGGAGGCTTTGGCTCTTTTTTCTCTCACAACTCACACCTGATCTTTTCTCACATCAGCTTCTTAGCATCCTACCATCAGTCTCCTCCTCACTCTGGCATATTTTACCTCTAGACTATACCACTGAAGTAACCTCCTTACTGGTCTACTTCTTACAGTCACATCTTCCTCAACTTTTTTCTTTACATACTTGTGCCAGATTAAGTTTTCTTTTTAAAAAGTTCTAATTAACTTAATGTCCTGTGTATTAGTCTGTTCTCACATTGCTAATAAAGGCATACCTGAGACAGGTTAATTTATAGAGGAAAGAGGTTTAATTGACTCACAATTCCACATGGTTGGAGAGGCCTCACAATCATGGCGGAAGGTGATGGCGGAGCAAAGTCAAGATTTTTGGAAGTATAAGGAAAGTGTCTTACATGGCGGCAGGCAAGAGAGGTTGTGCAGGGAACTCCCATTTACAGAACCATCAGATCTTGTGAGACTTATTTACTACCACGAGAACAGTGTGGGGGAAACAGCCCCCATGATTCAATTATCTCCACCTGGCCCTGCTTTTGACATGTGGGGATTATTACAATTGAGATTTGAATGGGGACACAGCCAAACCATATCAACCTGCTCATAAATCTTCAATGAATTTAGATTGCTTAGAGAATAAAGTTAAAATTCCTTTAATTCATTTTTAATACTCTTTAAATCAGCCTCAACTTGCCTTTCTGACCACAATTTCCTTTCCTAGTCTGAATGTTTAAGCCCTTATACATTTGTGGTGCGTTCTATGTGCATAAGATGTCTTTATATCATTTACCCTGATACCTGCTGCACAGTCATTCAAATCATACCAATTCCTCAAGGCCTATGTTGAAAGTCATTCATTTACTTTTGCTTCATCCCATCAGCCAGAAAATGTTGTCTCCCTCCTATCAACTCTCCATAGTAGTTCTATTTTATCTGTACCTGTCATATGTAATATTTTCTTACACAGTGATTCCTGAAAGTATTTTATCTTGCTGTTTATTTTTATACTGCATTACTATGTGCTTTGAACCTTCTTTTTGCTGGAATCTTCATTGTGCTGTGGCTTCCACAAGATGGAGATATTGGTATCGAATGAATGACTCAGTGAATGAACTGATTATTACCCTAATAGACGATAGAGAGTATGAAGGTAGTTCAATACCTTGTGATTTATGCATCATTGAAATAAAAACCAGGGAATGGTAGATTCGGGCCTTCAACAGTATTGCATAACCTATTACATCAATGTTGCTACAGCTTACTCATGAAAAAAGAGGTAAATATTAGCACAATAGACGTACCTCATAATACATCAAGACACAGTAGTAGCACTTCAAGTCAACCAGGGACAAGGGAAGTTCCTGCTCGTCCATTGCACTGAATAGATGATGTGTGGTATGGGGCTGACCTGGCCAGTTGAGAAGCAGTGTAGACTTCTCTATTCTAATTCATTACATTAGACATTAACTAAATCATGGGTTTTGCCATATCTTTATAGTGTCAAAGATTTGTCTATTTGCAAAGTTCCAGATGATAGAGGGACAAGAAAGTATACTGTTCATACTTAATATTATCTATGGACTATAACTGAATTCAATGATAAAGAAGCCTTCGTTACTAGAGGAAGTAAAAACTTCCCCACCATGGTATATTAGTACATTTGTGCATTTTTTACAGAACATTGGCTTTATTTTGATTCTTTTGTAAAATGTGGAGAAAAAACAATCTGTACAACCTATTTTTTTCCTAGGGTCGTTCATTGTCCAGTTGTGTAATCTTGGGTAAGTTATTTCTTCTTGGGGCTTCTTTTTCCCTACTAGTACAGTGAAGGGGCTCAACTAGGTGATATCTGAGACCCTTTCCACCTCTGAGCATCAGGATTCCATGTCACCCTACGTAGACAATGAAGGACAGCATCTCAGATAGACATTCTAAACCCACCGCCGAAAAACCTACCTTATGCCTTGTGGCTGCCACTGGAAGTTTTTTTGTTGGAAGATCTTTTTGGACATCTCCCTCCTTACCCAAAACTGAACCCTCATTATTCAGTGGCTTATACAGACTATGTGTGCTGGGAAGGCCCCAAATCAACATCCTGGGGAATTTGATTTTCTTAGAAGCCACTGAGCTATCAAGGAATTTCTTAATATGAAAAATATGCTATTTTCTATTTAGAAATCCTTTGGAGTTCAGTGTTCTGGCAGCAAAGTAGATACCATGTCCTGGTCAGAAGCATGAATTAATGAATTCATGAAGCCCGCATTTTTTCAATGACTCTGTCAGCATCGGTTATGTGTTTTCCATGAATTTTTTTTTTCTTTTTTTTTTTTTTTTT
>NW_016811077.1:10962-19740 GCF_001698545.2 Rhinopithecus bieti
CGCTGCAGACTGCTGTGTTAGCAGTGAGGGAGGCTTCGTGGGCGTGGGACCCTCCCGGCCAGGATTGGGATATATTCTCCTGGTGTGCCTGTATGCTTACAGCGCAGTATTGGGGTGGGAGTTACCCGATTTTCCAGGTGTTGTGTGTCTCAGTTCCCCTGGCTAGGAAAACGGATCCCCTTCCCCCTTGCGCTTCCAGGTGAGGTGATGCCTCGCCCTGCTTCAGCTCTTGCTGGTCAGGCTGCAGCAGCTGACCAGCACCGATTGTCCGGCACTCCCTAGTGAGATGACCCCAGTACCTCAGTTGAAAATGCAGAAATCAGCGGTCTTCTGTGTCGCTCGCGCTGGGAGTTGGAGACTGGAGCTGTTCCTATTCGGCCATCTTCCTCCGCCCCTCCATGAATTTTTATATAATCTTTCTTTCTACATTTATTTTCACAATAGTGCAATTTCATTTTCTGAGAGCCATGATTAAATCATCTTCATTATAGTAGTCATCGGACCAGGGCAGCCCTTTTTGGAAGTACCTGTTCTCCCCAGATTGCATTAGCTTATTTTCCTTATACTTCCACCAATCTTGATTGTGTGTGCTACCAGAGTCAGCTTTCTATTATACTTCCTTGCACAAAAATTTTAGTGGCTAAATTATAATAATGGTATATCTAGTGCTGAAAAGGATCATAGAAATAATTTAGGTAAATCCCTTCATTTTACAGTCAAGAAAACTGAGGACTGAGAGATTTAGTAGCTTAAGGTAAATGTATTAATCTAGGTTTCCCAGAAAATATTATAGAACCTGAGGCATGGCTTAAATACTAATGCTTTATTGGGAAGGAAAACCCTGGTTAGTAAGAATTTTTAAAATGGTAAATGAGGGAGGGCAAAGATAGAAAGCAAATGCATCATCAAGCTGACCACTGATTCCCAGAAAGCTGGCCACTCAGCAATACGTGTGTTCAGTCTAGTAAGAGAATTCCAGACATTTGTACCATGCCTCAAAATAGTATGTCAGAGCAAGGAAGAGAGGATTTACTGCTGGATCCAACCTGTTTCTCTTTCTATCACTCCTCGAGGTTTACCATGAAGGGAGTTCACACTCTCCTACACCTCCAGGTTATGTCACCTGGCCACTTCGGCATCTTCTGGGGAAGACGAATTCCATGCACTGTGATGTGTTGCCTAGAAGTATTGGTAGGAGCCAGAGGCTCTGGATGTGGAACTGGAAGCCACAGGCAACAGAAACACTAGAGCCCAAATGAAGTTTGTTTCTATTTTAACTGCCAAAGCAGAACAAGTAGCTGAGGATTTGGGAGACAGGGAAGCCCAAGAACAAACTGAAGAGGGCTCCAATATTGCCAAATAGCTTCATAGTAGCAATGTCCACTATCCTGAAACTAAATTTAATACTCAGAAGAACAATCAAGTTTTTCAGCATCTTTCAAGATTCTCTGTATTCCAAATTTGCCTTATTTAGTTAGCTTATTGCAGCTACACTGCTTTATGTGAATTAACGTCACCTGCCTGAAAACAACTCAACCATAAGAATTGAGAACTAAGAACACTTGTGTCAACATGACGACTATTTGTTCTGGAAAAATGCTTGTCCAATTTTTTTCAAGTCTCTGTTTACATTAGAAAAATAAACCAAAATTTTTTAAAGTCTCTGTTTACATTAGAGAATTCTTGCAAACCCATCTGTCTAGGAAAAGTTTGCTCATCTGGGCAAACAGCTTACTTATAAAACAAAAATTTATCAACATTCTATTCAAGCCCATCCCTCAATGGACCCACCAAACCTAAAATGCTCTGTCACAAACTACCCAATTTTTGTTTTCCACCTTGAAGGATCTACTTTAAATCCTGGTGCGTAGATCACTGTCTTTTGAGACAAACATTTTATTGACTCTGTTGCCCCCAAAACCTATCAAGAGATAAGCACTTATATGTTTCGTAGCAATTCAGGTATAAATGCCCAAATAATCCACAGAAACAAAGAAATCATTGCCTGAACCTCCAAATAAGGTCAGAAAAGACCCTAGTTTAAAGAAATAGGATCAACTCCCATTCAATTCTAAAAATTCAAAATGCCACAGAAAAGAAAATTATAAGAAAATATATCTAATTAGAATTATATGACTATCACCCCAATTTTGTTGTGCATATTCTCCTATTTTATTGTATAAACTCATATTTTACTTAAATTTTCTATTTATAAAACAGTGTGAAAATTTTCCCCAAAAGTAGACTGAAGTGAAAGTCAGTCAATTCAATAAAAGCTTCAGGTTCTGAATTATTTCATCGTAGCTGCAGGTTGATTTATCACAGACATTTAATCATGGGTGATTTGATCATTGCGGAACTAGTAGAAGCACTCTCTCTACTGGTCTTCAGCCATACCTCCTAAAGAATTTTTCAAACTACAGTGTTAGGAAACATCTTTTCTCTTGCAACTCTTCCTTGTCCACTGAAAGTCACATGTGTTAGTATAACACCAAAAATACAATTTTAAAACTGCTATCTAAGGTGGGGCCCTTAAAAAACTTAATTTTATTTGGGAGGCCAAGGCGGGTGGGTCAAGAGGTCAGGAGTTCAAGACCAGCCTGGCCAAGATGGTGAAACCCCATATCTACTAAAAATACAAAACATTAGTCAAGCATAGTGGTGGGCACATTGTAATCTTAGCTACTCGGGAGGCTGAGGCAGAGAACTGCCTGAACCCAGGAGGCAGAGGTTGCAGTGAGCCAAGATCACGCCATTCACTCCAGCCTTGGTGACAGAGCAAGACTCTGTCTCAAAATAAATAAATAAATAAAAATTAGAAAACATAATTTTAAAATTGCTATCTAAGGTGGGGGTTGTGGTGGGTGAGCTCAGGAGAATGTGTGTACCAAGAGACAGCTCTGTTTCTTTGTTGAATCTTTCCTTTTCAGGTCTCCTTCCCTGTTATTCTGAGAAAAGCTCAGAATAACATTTAAAACCGTAACAATAAAAGATTTATTAAAACTCTTCATTATTTATACTTGTAAAATCATGTAGCTTAGTAATATGCTAAATATTAAAGAAATGGCTCTGAGACAAATGCAGCATTGATTCAGACATGGGAGAAAACTGCAAGGAGTCTAAGAAGGATGTGTGGGATGAGTGGGTGGAGGTGGAACTTGGCTTAAATAATAGTTACAGTCAGGTCAGGGTGGGAAGGCCGTGAAGTCAGTCACATGGAATAGCTAAGTAAAGACAGGAGTGTGGGCTTGATGTCAGTCAGTTAGAGAAGCTAAATAAATAGATCCATAAACCCTCAATAACCCATGAGATTAAAATGTTATGTAAGATAAATATTCCTAATAGCAACAAAAATACATGAAATCCCTATGTACAAACTCAACTAGAAATGAGCATGAAGAAATGAGCAGAATTACGTGAATAAATTCATGAAGAAAAGTATTGATCTTTATTAAAGGACATAAAAGAAGACTCAATTAAAACAGACAGTGAGAGAAAAATAGAGAGAGACTAACTTCCTGTATTGAAAGAATTTAACATTATAGGGATAAGTTTCACTAAATTCATCTATAAACATAAGGCCAATGAATATGACATTACCAAAAGTATTTTTATGGGAATTAAAAGCTGATTTGGAAAAGAATAATTAGCTTTCCCTTGCTAATTCTCTATTAAATATCAAACCGCACACTAGTTTTTAAAAAACTAGAATAATTTTTTAAAGTGCGGCATTGATGCATAATCTACAAATTTCACAGTGGAACGATTCAGCATGAAAAAGAAAGATATATATGAAAATATAATATGAAAATATTATTTATGACTAAGGTGCAATTTAAAATCAGTAGAAAATGATGGACTATTTAAGGAATAGTATGGGTAAAATTGGCTATCCATTTAGGGAAAAGGTATCAGATATCTATGTCATACAAGGCACAAAAATAAATCCAAATAGATTAAGTAACTAAAAACTTAAAAATGAATACAAAGAAACTATAATGGATTATCTTTATAATCTAAAGAGTTTTTATAAGCAATGTACTAAACATAGAAACTATAAGATTGATAAATTAGAATTTTAAATACATACAAATCTAAATGAAAACTATAAATCAGAGCAAAGATTGACCTCCATAATTAATACAGAACAATATCAAATTAAAGAAAATAAAAATAGGTCACCTAATAGAAAAATGGTCAAATTACATGAACAGCAAATTTTCAAAAGAGGAGGTAGTAAGATAAAAGATGCTCAACCTCGTTACAAATCTGGGCCATGCTAACTGAAATGAACTAAAATCATGTTTTGTTTATCACACTGTCCAAAATTCAAAAGATTAATTATGTTTTTAAGTAACAAGAGAGTGGGGATACTCAGTCTCATACTTTATTTGTGGCACCCTAGTGACATTCCAGAAGGTTTCTCCTGTTTCCTTCCAAAGAGAAACACTCCCCACCCCTCCCCACTATGGGAGGTAATCATCATCCTGACACCTACAATTAATATTATTTTTGCCTATTTTGTTATTTTATATAAAAGGAATCATGTACTGTAATTTTTTTGTACCTGGCTCCCTTGCTCAATAATATGATTTTGAGTCACTATTATTGCAGTTTTAGATTTTTCAGTCTCATTGCGTTCTACTAGATGTGCATACCAGAATGTATTGTCCACTCTATTATTGATGGTCCCTTGGGTAGAGCTGCACTGATCATTCTCCCACGTCTTTTGGTGAGTGAACATAGGTATATATTCATGCTAGGGAAACACCCAGAAGTGGACCTGCTGGCTATAAGCTTTTCATGTATTCTTCTTGAGAAAGATGTTGCCAAGCATTTTTCAAAAATGGTGTTTATCAATTTCCACTTCAACTTGTGGTGGATGGAGTTCAGTTTACTCTACATTCTTGCTGACACTTGGTATCATCTGCCTTTTTCCTTTGCCCGTTTTGGTGGTTACTTGATGGCATCTTGTGGTTTAACTTGCATTTAAAAAAAATAACTAATGAAGTTGAACACTTTTTACAGATTTAAAGGACATTTAAACATCCTCTTTTATGAAGTATCTATTCAAGTCTTTTGTTCATGTTTCTATCAGGGTTTTTTGGTTTATATTTTTTCAAATATATATAGATATACAATATATAGGTATATATTGTATAGGTATATATTGTATATCTATATATCAATATATAGGTATACATTGTATATCTATGTATATTATTATATTAATCATAATATATCAACATATATATTCAAATATATACATATACATACATACATATATATATATATATAAAATCTGCTTTCATTTTGTGGGTTGCTTTTCCTAACTTTTAAAGATATTGTTTGAAGAAGTTTTTTATTTTAATGTAATTCATTTATCATTTTTTTCTTTCATGCTTAATGCTTCTGGTGCCCTGATTAAGAAACCTGTCTACTCCAAGGTGACAAAGATGTTCTGTGATGTTTTGTCTTACTTATCTAATCTTTGAAAAGCAATACAAATACAAAAGATTAGTAAAATGTCAGATGTAGTAAAATGGTGAAAACACCAGAAAATTAGAACATTAACCATCTAGAAAATTTCATCAGGAAAGTCAGTGCTTTCTTATGACATGATATTACCAGAGGAGATTTATCACTCCCAGTTAACATTATGAAGCTTAATTCCACTTCAGCATTTATAAATGAAATGCATCATTGCTTGACTATAAGACTGATAACTACAGTGAGTAGGCATACACAGAAGGCGTAGGTGAATGCATCGGAAAAATAATAACTTAGAGTATCTTCAGATTAGCATTCATTATCCTGACAACTAAAGAGAAAGACATGCTCATCACTGTATGGAATACAAAAATAGGACTTAAAAGATACAATCTACCTTCAGTGTTAAATTGAAAATGGTTATTGGATTTAGCCAGCACAAACTGGAAAGCTCATTCTCTATCTTACTTTAAATGCCCTTTATTTTCTATCTTTAAAAAATAAATGTCCTCTTCCTCATTTTCTTGGATTAGCACAAGGAATATGCTAAAGATGAACTTTACTGAATGAAATCAAGGGTTTTTTTTCTTGTTCTCTTCGTTCTTTTCTTCCTAATGCTCGGTGATATTTGTGTTTAGAGTTTCACAGATTTACAGAGCTCAAAGAGATTGTAAAATTTTACCCTATCCATCTTTCAAAAACATCTAAGCCATATGAAAACCAACCCTGTCTCTATGACAATTTGCCAAGACTTCAACTATAGGGAACACAGTCATCTGGTTCTGTTATTATTTTGATTAAATAAAATATGAAGACTATAAACAGTACTTAAAATCACTGAAGTAAACTAGGAAAATTGATTCATTCTATGTCTGTTTTTTAAAATAATTATTTTTACTACTCAATGTATTAAATTATGATTGTAAAGTGTTACAAGATTAAATATGTTTTAGTGTCTTAATGAAGAAAGTGGGTTGCATTATTCTCCTAAGGGTTTGGAAAGAAATTATATTGAGTTGCTTGATTTCCTATGTATAATATTTCTTGTATTTATCTTCCTTTTTTTAAAAAAAAAATCCACTTTTATACTTATTTGTCATTGAAATAGCTCCTAACTATTCTTTCCTTTAGTCTCCTAAACCTCCAATCTACCCTATATATTTTCAACTTCCTCTTAAATTACCCATTTTTATGTTGTTTCCTTTTGCTCATTAACCATCAGTGGCTCCCTATTATTGGGGAGCTAAAACTTTAAATGTCACGATCTAGCATCTAAGGTCTTTTAAAAAATGGTGTGAACCTAGTTTCCTATCCAATGCTTATAACATTCCTTTACACAAAACCTAATGACTACTGGTCTTCAAACATCACAAACATAAATATTTCCACTTTGCACCTGTATTCAAGTAATTTCCTCTCTGTCTTAAATACTCTGCTTTTAAGGGGAGACTTGTCACCTTTTCTCAAAGTAAAATAATAGATCTGGTGGAATTTCACCTGAGGGAGGTCATGGTCCTGGGGTAAGCTCCAACAACGGATTAGAAGGCCACCCGGGGTTGCTGTAAAGGCAATCTGAACCTATAGGGATTTAGTTATAGACAAATGGGCAAATTCTTGTTCTTTCTCTGAACCCTATTTATGAGAATGTATGCTGGTTCTGAAGCCCAAGGCAATCCAAATGCATGAAGTTTCTCGCCTTTAGATAAAGGCCAGAAAACAGTGAGGGAAATATCCAGATAAAGGCCAGAAAACAGTGAGGGAAATATTTAAATACGCTTTCACCATTATTCTTAAAAGAGATTATTTGTCTAAAATTTACTTCTCATTGTGATGAAAAGAACTATGGTACTTTCTGGCCAGAGTGTGTAAGGAAGGATCCCTAATTTGGGCAGATACTAAAACTCCAATAAATTAATATATAAATGTTGAGTAATGTATAAGATATTCCGGCACCCTCACCATGATTAAATATTGGAAAAGATTCAATATATGCAAAGATATTTGACCCAATGTATAATTTAAAAGCAAGCAAGGAAACTAAGGTATGGAGTCAATCAATGACAATTTTAACCTAGTTTCTTCGTTTGTGTTTGTCCTAAATTCAGCACTTTTCATTTGCTACAGCACAAATATGTAACAATGGGAGGTATATATGTTTATATTTAAAATCAGTATTTTATTTTTCTTGTGTAAAATGTTTCTCTTAGCAGGTCTATATTTTAAGCAAATCTAAAATGACTTCCAAAGGAATTCTCGGTATGATTCTTTACAAAACTTGAAACTACTTTCTATTGGACTAAGAGGTTTGAAAGCTAACAGTTTCTGAAATTACATGATTAGAAGTCATTGAAATGAGTTTCTGAAGCAATCTGAGAGAATTTTTAGAAATCAGAGAGAGAATTAGAGGCAGGTTTTTTTTTTTTTTTTTTTTTTTGTATTTCCTATATTTCCTCTTGTTTCTTTCATTTTGATATTGAGTCACCAGGCTTGCTCACATCCTGAATTAATTTCTTTTTGTCTCTCTTCTATGGTGAAGCTATCCGTATAATTGTTAGTATGTCATTCTTCATCTACATTTTGTAGACAACTGAACTAAGGATGAATGACTTGGTTTGGGACCAAGTTGTTAACCTGGGTATACTCTGAGCTCTCAGCTGGTAAAGGACTAACCGTTGTAAGACGTTGTAATTACAATTTACTGCCTCTGATTCTGCAGCACATTGCTTGGCTACTAAGTCATCCTCCTTGTACTGTAAACTATACTTTCCCTTCTGGGCTATTTCTCTTCTCACAAAAGCTATCATTTGGATACACTTCATTGTAACTCTTGTCTTCTCTATGTAGGAAATGAATAATTCTGACCACAATTTTCTTTCCTAAGAAAACAAAAATAATCCATGAAGAAAAGTGCCTATTCAATTTTTAACCCTTCATTTTTAAAATGACATGTCTGTTTATCTTTAATATTTGTGCAATGCTGCAAAATGTTCTCCATAAAATGGTGCATATACAGGTTTGGGCTCATGCTTGTGAGTAAAGCTTTAAATTAAATGATTATCAATGCTTTTGGAATACATCCATAACACATTGACCATCTGTCTTCTAGACTGCATTTTTCAGTAACTGACTCATGAAAAGCAATTCTTCTCAAATTCAGCAATATGTGTAAATAACATTTAATAATATTTTTATTTCTGAAAATGTTAAATACTAAAATATCTTATGGTCTTTTTGTTTCCCTTTATATGATGACTGATGAATTTCTTTTTTTTTTTTTTTTTTTTTTTT
>NW_016811077.1:21938-25622 GCF_001698545.2 Rhinopithecus bieti
TGGTCTCGATCTCCTGACCTCGTGATCCGCCCGTCTCGGCCTCCCAAAGTGCTGGGATTACAGGCTTGAGCCACCGCGCCCGGCCAACTGATGAATTTCAAAAATAATTTTATGTAATGATTTTGTGTTGAATAGAGAACAGACTGCCCCTATCATTTAGAAGACTAAAATCTAAATGCAAAAATAAGATTTAAAGAAATTACATAAAACTGCACATCACTGTCACTATAACAGTAAGTACATAGTTGTGTGATTCAGATCCTCAATGGTTTAAGGAAATCGAGATTAGGAACAGATTCCATAAAGTTCCACTAATCCAGTAGGACTTCAGAGAACAGAGAAATATAAAATTTTATTTGAATAAAATGTAAGATGAATAATGTCAGAAGATATGACAGTGGTGGGAAGAAGGTTTTTACACAGTAGAACAACAGAGAAATAAATGAAGAATGAACAGAGATGGTAAAGAAGTGTGTTATGTGATTTGAAAGTTGTATACTGGGATGATGAGTCAGATGACAACAGTTGATGGAGAACTTTAATTACCAGGCAGATTAAAAATTTAAATTAATCAAATAAGAAGGTAAAGTTTAACATAAATTAATAGGAAAAATACAGGAGCTATTACATGATAAAAGTGAACGTAATTTTTGCATGGAC
This sequence comes from Rhinopithecus bieti, assembly GCF_001698545.2. NCBI lineage: Eukaryota > Metazoa > Chordata > Mammalia > Primates > Cercopithecidae > Rhinopithecus > Rhinopithecus bieti. Next base: position 22,599 of record NW_016811077.1, read on the forward strand.
ATTTTGATTGGTATATAGAACTGAGTAACGGAAGATGTTTTCTAATCATCTTAATGAGCTGGAGACGTGGATTGTTTCTATGATAGGATGAGCATAAAGAACAGATTTTGGCATTTTATAAAGTAGTAATAAAAATAAACTTAGAATATACTACCAAAGAATTTAAGAAATGAGAATGAATTCTATCTTAAACCTTAATTAAATTTACTATACTATGTCTGTATTTTTTCTTTTTTTTCAGACAAAGTGTCGCTTTGTTGCCCAGGCTGGAGTGCAGTGGCTCACTGCAACCTCTCCCTCTCGGGTTCAATCAATTCTCGTGCTTCAACTTTCCAAGTAGCTGAGATTACAGGTGAGCACCACCACACTAGTTTTTGTATTTTTAGTAGAGACGGGGTTTCACCATGTTGGCAAGGCTGGTCTTGAACTCCTGACCACAAGTGATCTGCCCACCTCAGCCTCCTAAAGTTCTAGGATTACAGGTGTGAGCCACTATGCCTGGCCAGAATTCTTTAGTTTGTACAATAATATTATTTGCGTGAAAGTTTTCTGAAGTTGTTTGCATCCAGCTGTACAATGATAAATAATAGGAATTTATTAGGAATGCAAAACTTGCAAGAAGTTTGGTTGATAGCCGTAAATTATTGACCACTATTTGGTTTAATATTGTGGCTAGATAGTTGCTACTCACCACATATCTCATCTGCTGCCCTACATTCTGCAGTTCCCATGTAATTAGTTTACAGTCACATGACTATTTCTGGCCAACGAACTGTGAACAATAATATATGATGTGCATCACTTCTAGGTCAAGACAGTTACGTGTACGTGTTCTCCTTTCATTCTTCCTTTCCCCTTGCTGCAGTGACTTTGGGAGCTGTATACTGAAGTAGGGACATTGCAAGGTGAAGAAATTATGGATCTCCAGGTCACTAGATGGAAGAGAGCACTTCAAAAACTTTGTAAGGAAGGAGTAAGCTCTTCTTGTGCTAAGCCAGGAGTTGGCAAACTATGACCCATGAGCAAAATATGGCATACTTTATATGGTTTGCATGCTAAGAATGGTTTTTAAATTTTTACACAGTTGGGGAAAGAAAAGCCAAAGAATAATATACTGTGATATGTGAAGTTATGTGAAGTTCAACCTCAATGTCCACAAATAAACTTTTTTTTTTTTTTTGAGATAGTGTCACCCAGGCTGGAGTGCAGTGGTATGATCTCAGCTTACTGCAACCTCCACTCCTGAGTTCAAGCAATTCTCCTGCCTCAGCCTCCCAAGTAGCTGGAATTATAGGCACGCACCACCATGCCCAGCTATTTTTTGTATTTTTAGTAAAGGTAGGGTTTCACCGTGTTGGCCAGGATGGTCTCGAACTCCTGTCCTCAAATGATTCACCCGCCTCGGCCTCCCAAAGTGCTGAGATTACAGGCATGAGCTGCTGCACCTGGCCCCACAAATAAATTTTTATTGAAATACAGATGCTCTCATTTGCTTATGCATTGGCTGCTTTTGTGCTGCAAGAAAACGAGTATTTGCAACAAAGACACTCTGGGCCACAAACCCTAAAATGTTTACTATCTGGCTCTTCATAGAAATCTTGTGGGGTCAATGCCCCCCATCTCCTAGGCACACACGGGATGGGTCCTTATCATCATGCCCTAGCATCATGTTTCTACTAGTTGATTCCCCCCTCCCTAAGGATAGCTGGTTAGACAAGAGTTGAAAACTGACCCAGAATGAACAAATACAATTATCTATTTATGGATATTAGAGTAAAACTTGGAATTGAGGAGATTATAAAGATATGTCAGGTGTTTATAACTGCTGAAAGTGAGACCAAGATTATTTGGGAGCTAAGTTCAGTTGTTGTTCAACATGGGTTTAGAGGAGCAGAGATGAGAGTCACAGAATTACAAGAAGGAAAGTGTGAGAGAAGAATTCTTGGTCCCTTTATAGCTCTTCCATTCTTGGTTACAGGTGTGGCATATTTCCTTTGCTCACATAAAATATCCCTTTATCTTTATTTTCAATACTCTTTAATTAATTGGCTGATTTACCTACTCAAACTGGTGTGTATGCATTTCTTATACTTGGAGTTCAAAAAAGCATTCACAGATACTGGTTTCAAAAATGTGTAATTAAAATTTCCAGAAAGCTTTCATAGATAGTTAGAGATAGATAGGTAGGTAGGTAGGTAGATAGATGATAGATAGATAGATAGATAGATAGATAGATAGATAGATAGACAGATAGATAGATAGACTGATAGAGTCTTGCCCTGTCACCCAGGCTGGAGTGCAATGGCATGATCTCGGCTCATTGTAACCTCTGCCTCCTGGGTTCAAGCAATTCTCCTGTGTAAGCCCCCTGAGTAGCTGAGATTACAGTCGCACGCCACCACGCCTGGCTTATGTTTTCTATCTTTAGTAGAGATGGAGTTTCACCATGTTGGCCAGGCTGGTCTCGAACTCCTGACCTCGTGATCTGCTCGCCTCGGCCTCCCAAAGTGCTGGAATTACAGGCATGAGCCACCGCACTTGGTCCTTTCATCAATATTTAATAGAGGGAAACTCTAGTGGAAAAGAGGCAATCTATCATAGAGACAGCAACAATATCCTAGAGATAGTCTAGAGCCTCTTGCAAAGTTTCTAATACATTCTGCAAGGTTCAAGGTAATGTTTATAAGTAAGTTTTATATACATTTCCTTGTATAGTTTGATATATTAACTAGAGAGATTTCTTACATGTAATAAAAGAGGCAATTGAGCCCCAAATCCATTACTTACTTGCTATATGACTTTATAGAGTAACTTAGGCAGGTAAATTGCTAGGCTCATTTTTATCCTTAATTAATGAGAGCAATGATCCATAAGCCTAATAGCAGAATTTCTTTTTTTTTTATTATTATTATTATACTTTAAGTTCTAGGGTACATGTGCATAACGTGCAGGCTTGTAACATATGTATACTTATGCCATGTTGGTGTGCTGCACCCATCAACTCGTCAGCACCCATCAATTCAT
>NW_016811077.1:30409-35750 GCF_001698545.2 Rhinopithecus bieti
GGGCTTTGTTTACCTACTTAAGCCTCAGCAATGGCGGGCGCCCCTCCCCCAGCCTCGCTGCTGCCTTGCGGATCGCTGCAGACTGCTGTGTTAGCAGTGAGGGAGGCTCCCTGGGCGTGGGACCCTCCCAGCCAGGTGTGGGATATATTCTCCTCATGTGCCTGTTTGCTTAAAGCACAGTATTGGGGTGGGAGTTACCCGATTTTCCAGGTGTTGTGTGTCTCAGTTCCCCTGGCTAGGAAAACGGATTCCCTTCCCCCTTGCGCTTCCAGGTGAGGCGATGCCTCGCCCTGCTTCAGCTCTCGCTGGTCAGGCTGCAGCAGCTGACCAGCATCGATTGTCTGGCACTCCCTAGTGAGATGACCCCAGTACCTCAGTTGAAAATGCAGAAATCACTGGTCTTCTGTGTTGCTCGCGCTGGGAGTTGGAGACTGGAGCTGTTCCTATTCGGCCATCTTGCTCCGCCTCCCAGAATTTCTTAACTTGAAATTCATGGATGAAATTCAGCAAGTCCTCAAATCTCCTGAATATTGTAAACAATATTTTCTATGTGTACATATTTCCATTTTTTCTGTAGAGGACACATAGCTTTCATCAGATTCTCGAAGGTATCCATGACCCAAAACAGGGTTAAAATTCATTAATGGCAATAATAATTACAAAGATTAATGAAAAAATGTTCGAAAAGTTATTAGCCCAGTACACAGAACACTCCATGCATGTTTGTTCATTTCCCTTTCTCTCTCTCTGTCTTTTTTTTTTTTTTTTTTTTTGAGGTGGAGTCTCTCTCTGTTTCCCAGGCTGGAGTGCAGTGGCCTGATCTCGGCTCACCGCTACTTCCGCCTCATGGGTCCACGCCATTCTCCTGCCTCAGCCTCCCGAGTAGCTGGGACTACAGGAGCCCGCCACCACGCCCGGTTAATTTTTTGTATTTTAGTTTCACTGTGTTGCCCAGGCTGGTCTCAAACTCCTGAGCTCAGGCATTCCGCCTGCCTTGGCCTCCCAAAGTGCTGGGATTACAGGTATGAGCCCCCGCGCCCAGCCCCCTTTCCCTTTTATCACTTATTCAAACTTCCCACCTATTGGAGCCTTATTCTCCCAATTATGTTACAATCCTCTCGAGGGGAGGGCAGAGGATACTTCATATATCTTTGTACAGCTCCCATTGTGATAAAGTACAGTAGAATACTATCAAGTATTTATTGAATAGATTGCAACTGCAGTGATCCTGGGCATGTGTATGTGTGTGTATTACTTGATATTGAAAATATCAGATGGTCCTTTTCCTTCTTTTTATTTTATTTTTTTCTTTTGGCTTTTTAGACATGGAATAAAATGTGGGGAAACGTGAAAAGAAATGTTTCAGCAACTAGATCTCTTTTGATTCGTATCCATAATTGCATTCTCCTTTAAAACCTTAGGGATCTTCCTGTCCAGTAATTTTGCTCAGAAATGCTGCTGCTGCCCTGTTCTGTGGAAATTCCTTTGCCACGTCAGGACCACTGACCTGCTGCCTTCCTGGCTCAGACCTTTCCTGCTACTGCATCCCTCTTTGGTTGCTATGCAACCAGTCCCGGGAGGCGGTTTTACTGTGCATGTGCTTTCCCTCAGATGGATAATTTGTTTTACTGTTTTTTATTTGTTTTTACCACAATTTGAATCTCATTTTTTTCCAGCATTCTCAACTGTAGCCCTGAATCTTGAGTTTTTATAAACTATTTTGAGTTTTGATAAACTATAGTATACAATGCCTTATATTTTTACGCTTGATTTCTATCTGATTTCTTCTTTAGGAAGCCTTCTTTTTTGATGTCTCCCAGGATTTTTTTTTTTTAATTATTAAATGTTGGAATGAGTCTCATGGGCAACCAGTTAAGACTTCTCAATCTTATATGTTTTCACTATGCGATGTTCATTTTTGACCTGATTATTTAATTGTAGATTGCATTATAAGCACTGAAACAAGTACCTTTAAGAATCACACATCATTTATTGACTTTTCCTCTAGATTTTACATCATATTCTGGAATTTTTCCACACTTAAGGTCAAAAACTCAATGATAAAATTGCATTCATTAGTAACTCTTTTTCCTTCAAACATTCATAAAACTAGCTACAAGCTGTGTGTGGTCATTTGAGAGACTGCACTAAACAATTAAATATGTTAAAAGCTACAATTATTTGTATTCCCCCCAATGAATTACTATTAAAACCTAATTAAATGTAATACATTGATTTATTTAAACATGTAATTTCCTTTCTAAATATGTGAAAATAAGCCCCTTATTATTTAACAAAAATCTGAAAAAATCTGAGAAAGAAAAATTTAAATATCCAACATTGTGATTTGGACTATCCTATGCTAGCACTAAATCAAACAACAAAAAATAGATCACTTCTAACCTACCAAACTGCCAGTTTTTGAAAGGGTAATAACTAGTGTCCATACAACATGATGAAATGTTTGTTTGGTACTTTTTGAAGCTTGATAAACCAGTATAACCTTTCTGGGAGTAATTGTGATATCAAGAGTCTGAAATCATAGTTTCATTTTACTTTCCAACTTTTTGACCCAGCAAATTGACTTCCAGATGTCCATCCTAAGAAAATAAATGAAATTCAGGCAAATAATTAAGCTTAAGAATGATCATTATATGGTTGTGATAATGAAGTCTGTAATGACAAATTACATCATCCTAGCCAAGCTTCCATCCCTTCACGTTCCCCTTCCACCACCCCACAGGGGTGCACATGATCTAAGCCTGGCTTCTTGGAGTTTCTCTCACAAGTTATTTGAGTTTTGAAAACATGCACAACACACAGGGATGAATGATGAGTGAAGCCAGTCTTCTGACAGCAATGTGCCAGAGAGAAATTCCAGTGAGCTCGTTCTACTGTGATTCCTACAGCTGCCCTGGTTCCTGTCTTTCCCAAGACTTAAGCATGTAGTTCTTAGTTTTTACAGTTTTTCTAGTGATCCAGTCTTCTTATTTATTTATTTTGGTGTTAATTTAATAGAATCAATTTATTTGTCTGAAAAAAATCTTAATTGATCCAGAAATTAGGACCATAATGTGCATTGTAAGCACACTCCCTTAGGGAATTCTGGAATGTTTGGGATGAGTTACAGAATCACAATGGGGTCAAAGGCAGAGAAACTTTGGCTATATCCTAGGAAAGAAAAATAACATCCTTAGGTGAGCAGTGGAGAAACTGTTAACCATGTTATCTACCATCTATCTCTTGAGACCATGTACCACCCCAAGAGGGAGTTCTGGGAATATCAACCAATTTCAAAGTCACTATGAATATCAAGACCAGAGGGCAGAAACAAAATAAAACAAGACATTCTAATCTCAAAATTATTACTTTAAGACAGCACGCAATAAAACTCAAGATCACTGTGTGCCCAGGTGCCAGAATTTCTCTCTGCTTCGCTAAGAACATCGAAAAACAGATTTAGATTTCACTTTAGAGATTGTTCTCTAATTCAAAGGCTCTGAGTTATAGCTTCACTTGAAAGAACAACCTTGCCAGATCTCCCATGTGAGGATTAGAGAATGATGCAGAAAGGTTGAGATCTCAGTTAGGGGTTTCTAAAAACTAGGACATGCCAGTAATACTCTGTCTCTGTTACGGTAGATTTATAGTAAGTAAGTTTGAAATGTAGAACTATGAATCTTTGACTACAAATAACAAAAGTTATTATAAAACAGAAGTTAAAATTAAATAAACCCTGGAAGAGATACATAAAGAGTTATGGTACTATAGTGAGATTAATCATCAACCCTGAAAGAGAACTTAGAAGTGGGGGAGAGCATGAAAGTTGAATGTGAAATAATGAATAAAAATGTTAATATATGGAGAAGGAGAGGGGAGATTATATACATATATATATATGATTTTAATACAACTTAGACAATAAAATTTATACTCCAAATTGATCAGTGGAACACAACTGAGGACCAAGAAATAGGCCTAGTCAACTGCGCTCAGGTTATTTTTCACAAAGGTACAAAATCAATTCAAAGGTGCTAAAGCAATTTAATATCCACAGGCAAAAAATGGACCTTGACCTAACTCTCATATTTTATACAAAATTAAATCAAAATGAATCATAGAATTAAATATAAAATGTAAAATTATAAAATCTTTAGAAAAATATAAAATCTTTGGGATATAAGGCTAGACAGAGTTTTTAGACATGACACCAAAAAATATGATCTATAAAAGGGAAAATTGATACATTTTCTTAAAAAAAAAGTTTTTGTTTTTGAGATAGAGTTTCGCTCTTGTTGCCCAGGCTGGAGTGCAATGGTGCTATTTTGGCTCACTACAACCTCCCCATCCTGGGTTCAAGCAATTCTCCTGCCTCAGCCTCCCGAGTTGCTGGGATTACGGGTGCCCACCACCATGCCCCACTAATTTTTGTAATTTCTTAGTAGAGATGGGGTTTCATCATGTTGGCCAGGCTGGTCCCAAACTCCTGACCTCAGGTTGATCCGCCTGCCTTGGTCTCCCGAAGTGCTTGGATTACAGACGTGAGCCACTGCACCTGGCCCAGAATTTTTAAAATGTGCTCTATGAAAGCTCATATGAAAAGTATGCAAAGATAAGTTTTAGCCGTAAGAAAATAATTGCAAACCACATATACAACAAAGGCCTGTTATCAGGAATATATGAGAAATTCTCAAAAGTCTTAGTAAAACTCCCAAATAATCATTGCAATTAGAAAAGGGACAAAAGACACAGCAGACATTTCATTGAAAAGGTTAATAAGTATATGGCAAATAAGTATATGAAAAGATGTTCAACAGCATTAACTACTGGGGAAATGTAATTAAAACTAGAACAAGGAATTACTACATACCTATCAGAATAGCTAAAATGAAAAACAGTGACAACATCAAATGCTGGCATGGATGCAGAGAAACTCAGATATTGTAGGTAGGAACTTAAAATGATACAACACTCTTGAAAACAGTTTAGAAAATTGCTAAAAAACAACATACACCCTGTGACCCAGCAATTACAATCCTCAGCATTAATCCCAAAGTAATGAAAACCTGAGTTTATACATAAACTTGTCTATGAATCTTTGTAGCAACTTTCTTTGTAATAGCAAAACCTGTCCACATGTCCTTCTAAAGGTAAGTTGTTAAACATGCTGTGGTATATACATATGCCAGAATGCTACTGAGCAATGAAAAGAACAAACCACGGATACATATAACAACTTGAGAGTGGATCTCCAGGGAATTATGTTGACCCAAAAATGCCAGTCTCCAAAGATTACATGCTGTATAATTCCACTCATATAACGCCTATCATGGGGAGGGGG